>NW_026061229.1:47500-55044 GCF_024217435.2 Syngnathus scovelli
AAGGCGACCGCCACAAGGCGACCGCCACCAGCCGACCGCCACAAGGCGACAGCCACCATCCCCAAGCGCCATCCCCGACCGCCACCCCCCGACCGCCACAAGGCGACAGCCACCATCCCCAAGCGCCATCCCCGACCGCCACCCCCCGACCGCCACCAGCCGACCGCCACCAGCCGACCGCCACAAGGCGACAGCCACCATCCCCAAGCGCCATCCCCGACCGCCACAAGGCGACCGCCACAAGGCGACCGCCACCAGCCGACCGCCACAAGGCGACAGCCACCATCCCCAAGCGCCATCCCCGACCGCCACAAGGCGACCGCCACAAGGCGACCGCCACCAGCCGACCGCCACAAGGCGACAGCCACCATCCCCAAGCGCCATCCCCGACCGCCACAAGGCGACCGCCACAAGGCGACCGCCACCAGCCGACCGCCACAAGGCGACAGCCACCATCCCCAAGCGCCATCCCCGACCGCCACCCCCCGACCGCCACCAGCCGACCGCCACCAGCCGACAGCCACCATCCCCAAGCGCCATCCCCAAGCGCCACCCCCGACCGCCACCAGCCGACCGCCACCAGCCGACCGCCACCAGCCGACCGCCACCAGCCGACAGCCACCATCCCCAAGCGCCATCCCCAAGCGCCACCCCCGACCGCCACCAGCCGACAGCCACCAGCCGACCGCCACCAGCCGACCGCCACCGGCCGTTCGCGGTGTGCGCCGCCGTTCCCCAAGCACCCTCCGGGACGAAGCCGGAGCCAGAGAATAGCAGCGGTGGTGCGTAAAAGCTGCGGCCGGGCCTCGCGGAAGGTCCCCGGGCGGCGAGCTGCGGAGCCCCGGCCTCCAGCTTCCACCAGGTAATAGGACCGGGCGCGCGTAAAAGCTGCGGCCGGGCCTCGCGGAAGGTCCTCGGGCATCCAGCGAGATCACACGGCCCCCACCGGAGGCGGCTAGCGCCTCCGTAGAGTAGTACCGGCCCGTGGAAGCGGCCGCCCGTCAGCCTGCGTTGCCAAACCCCATTCATTTACAACGGCGTGTCCGCCAGAGGGCGCACTTCCCCCGGCGGACCAGCCGGCGGGGCTCGTTAGAGAGTGTATCCGCCTGGCAGTGCCTCCTGGACGGCCTGTATTCCGGACCGCGACCGCTAACTTACGGGAGCCTAAACGGCCCGCGGACCAGCCGGCGGGTCCTCCGTGAAAGCCTATCCGCCTGGCGGTGCCTCCTGGCCGGCCTGGATTCCGGACCGCGACCGCTCACTCGCGGGACCCTAAACGGCCCGCGGACCAGCCGGCGGCTCCTCCGTGAAAGCCTATCCGCCTGGCGGTGGCTCCGGGCCGGCCTGGATTCCGGACCGCCACCGCTCACTCGCGGGACCCTAATCGGCCCGCGGACCAGCCGGCGGGACCTCCGTGAAAGCCTATCCGCCTGGCGGTGCCTCCTGGCCGGCCTGGATTCCGGACCGCCACCGCTCACTCGCGGGACCCTAATCGGCCCGCGGACCAGCCGGCGGATCCTCCGTGAAAGCCTATCCGCCTTCGCCGGTTCCCCGGCCGGCCACGGGTGGCGAGAATCCGGCCTCCTCGCCCGGAGCGCGCTTCGACTTGGGCGAAAAATGCACCAAGTGCCAAACCCCATTCATTTACAACGGCGTGTCCGCCAGAGGGCGCACTTCCTCCGGCCGGCGGGGCTCGTTAGAGAGCGCGTCCGCCTTGGCCGGTTCCCCGGCCGGCCACGGGTGGCGAGAATCCGGCCTCCTCGCCCGGAGCGCGCTTCGACTTGGGCGAAAAATGCACTAAGTGCCAAACCCCATTCATTTACAACGGCGTGTCCGCCAGAGGGCGCACTTCCTCCGGCCGGCGGGGCTCGTTAGAGAGCGCGTCCGCTTTCGCCGGTTCCCCGGTCGGCCGCGAACGGCGAAAAGCCGGCCTCTTCCCCCGGAGCCCGGTGGGCGAATTTTTTTTTTTTTTTTTTTTTCAAAGTGCCAACGGCTCTCGCGCCGCGCTGCGTCCGCCTTCGCCGGTTCCCCGGTCGGCCCGAACGAGCGAAAATTCGGCCTCTTGCCCCGGAGCCCGGTCGGCGAATTATTTATTTATTTATTTATTTATTTATTTATTTTTCCAAAGTGCCAACGGCTCTCGCGCCGCGATGCGTCCGCCTTCGCCGGTTCCCCGGTCGGCCACGAACGGCCAAAAATCGGCCTCTCCCCCCGGAGCCCGGTCGGCGAATTATTATTTATTTATTTATTTATTTATTTATTTATTTTTCCAAAGTGCCAACGGCTCTCGCGCCGCGATGCGTCCGCCTTCGCCGGTTCCCCGGTCGGCCACGAAGTATTGCGCATGATTATACGCGATGTTAATATTTATTTAATTATTAAATAAATACATACATGTGTTTATTAATGATATACGCGATGTTAATATTTATTTAATTATTACCTATATTATGAATAAACTAACGGTGATTTTACACGATTTGACTACATACGTGACCGTGATATAGTGCCGAGGGCTCCCGCGCCGTCACGCGTCCGCCTTGGCACGGGTCGCCCGCGGCAGCGAGCGTTCGGCTCGCGGGGGTCCGCGGGGTGTTATTAGGGAGTGCGGCAGCCGTGCCGAGGCTCCGGCCGGCCGCCGGAAGTCCCGCGGGGGAGCGTCGGAGCTCCGCGAGGCCGGCCGGGGAGCCTCTTAGTCATCGCCCGCGCTCGCGGTGGTCCCGGTCGCTTAAAGTGCCACGGGAGGCGTAGCGATGCGAGTGAGTGTGCGCAAAGTGCGAGAGGCGGTGCATTTACGCGCCGTGTCCGCGAGAGGGAGGCAATTCCCCGTTGCGACCTCCGGGAGATCAGCGGGCCGCCGAAAAGGCTCGGCCGGGGTGCCTGGAGCCTCCTCGGGCGTCGAGTTAGGAGGGGGGCGCGCGGAGAACCGGCTGGATGTCCCCTGGAAGCTCAGCGGGCCGTGGGAAAGGCTTGGCCGGGGTGCCGGAAGCCTCGGCCGGCTTAAAAGTGAGGAGGAAAGCGCGCGGAGAACCGGCCGGAGGTCCCCTGGAAGCTCAGCGGGCCGTGGAGAAAGCTTAGCCGGGGTGCCTGGAGCCTCGGCCGGCTTAAAATGTGAGGAGGAAAGCGCGCGGAGAACCGGCCGGAGGTCCCCTGGAAGCTCAGCGGGACGTGGGAAACGCTTGGCCGGGGTGCCGGAAGCCTCGGCCGGCTTAAAAGTGAGGAGGAAAGCGCGCGGAGAACCGGCCGGAGGTCCCCTGGAAGCTCAGCGGGCCGTGGGAAACGCTTGGCCGGGGTGCCGGGAGCCTCGGCCGGCTTAAAACGTGAGGAGGAAAGCACCGGGAGAACCGGCTGGAGGTCTTCTGGAAGCTCAGCGGGCCGCCGAAAACGCGTAGCCGAGGTGCCGGGAGCCTCCTCGGGCGTCAAAAGTGAGGAGCGACGCACCCCCGAGAACCGCCCGGGTCCTCCAGCCACCGTTGAAAAAGACGTCGAGTCAGGCTACCTTAAGAGAGTCACAGTTACTCCCGCCGTTTACCCGCGCGGAGCGTCATCGCCTCCGCGAACCGTCAAAAATAAATAAATACATAAATAAATGTCAAGTGAGCCTACCTTAAGAGAGTCGTAGTTACTCCCGCCGTTTGGCCGCTCAAAGTGTCATCGGAAGCGGACCCACGCAAGTAAGTGTGCGCAAAGTGCGAGAGGTGGTGTTTTTACTCGCCGCGTCCGCCAGAGGGAGGCAATTCCCCGCCGCGGCGGCACCGGCAGCTTCCGAGCGTCTCCCCGAGCGCTCGGAAGTCCGTGCGGGGGGGAGATGAGAGCCGTGCGAGGTACCAGGTGGAGCCGGACGGCGCGGTGCTTCCAAGCAGCCGATCCGCTGGGCTTGGAGCTATTTTCGGCCACTTGGCGCGCGAGCACGGCCTCCCGGGTGGTGCCGGGGGGTGGTGCGTGAGCGCGCCGGCCGCTGGAAGTCCCGCGGAGGAGCGCCGGAGCTCCGCGAGGCCGGCCGGGGAGCCTCTTAGTCGTCACCCGGGGCCGCCGGAGCACCGGGGGGTGGTGCGCGAGCGCGCCGGCCGCCGGAGGTCCCGCGGAGGAGCGTCGGAGCTCCGCGAGGCCGGGGAGCCTCTCGGTAATCACCCGGGGCCGGCGGAGCGTTATTCGGCCGCTCTGCGCGCGCGCGCACGGCCTCCCGGCGCCTCCGCGAACCGCCAAAATAAATGTCAAGTGAGCCTACCTTAAGAGAGTCACAGTTACTCCCGCCGTTTACCCGCGCGGAGCGTCATCGCCTCCGCGAACCGTCAAAAATAAATAAATTCATAAATAAATAAATGTCAAGTGAGCCTACCTTAAGAGAGTCACAGTTACTCCCGCCGTTTACCCGCGCGGAGCGTCATCGCCTCCGCGAACCGTCAAAAATAAATAAATTCATAAATAAATAGTCAAGTGAGCCTACCTTAAGAGAGTCGTAGTTACTCCCGCCGTTCGGCCGCTTAAAGTGCCACGGGAGGCGTAGCAATGCGAGTGAGTGTGCGCCAAGTGCGAGAGGCGGTGTATTTACTCGCCGTGTCCGCGAGAGGGAGGTAACTCCCCGTTGCGACCTCCGGGAGAGCAACGGGCCGCCGAAAACGCTCAGCCGAGGTGCTGGAAGCCTCGGCCGGCTCTCAAAGCGAGGCGCGAGGCACCGGGAGAACCGGCTGGAGGTACCCTGGAAGCTCAGCGGGCCGTGGGAAACGCTCAGCCGAGGTGCTGGAAGCCTCGGCCGGCTCACAAAGCGAGGCGCGAGGCACCGGGAGAACCGGCTGGAGGTCCCCTGGAAGCTCAGCGGGCCGTGGGAAACGCTCAGCCGAGGTGCTGGAAGCCTCGGCCGGCTCACAAAGCGAGGCGCGAGGCACCGGGAGAACCGGCCGGAGGTCCCCTGGAAGCTCAGCGGGCCGTGGAGAAAGCTTAGCCGGGGTGCCGGAAGCCTCGGCCGGCTTAAAATGTGAGGAGGAAACCGGCTGGACGTCTTCTGGAAGATCAGCGGGCCGTGGAAAATGCTAAGCCGAGGTGCTGGTTGTCGAATAAGGCTCCGCCATCTCGTAGAAGGTGCTAATAAAGTTCATATCCGCTCGGCTGGAGGTAATTGGCCCGCGGACCGGCCGGCGGGACCTCCGTGACAGCCTACCCGCCTGGCGGTGCCTCCTGGCCGGCGTGCATTCCGGGCCGCGACCGCTAACTTACGGGACCATAAATGGCCCGCGGACCAGCTGGCGGGACCTCCGTGACCGCCTATCCGCCTGGCGGTGCCTCCTGGCCGGCCTGGATTCCGGACCGCGACCGCTCACTCGCGGGACCCTAAATGGCCCGCGGACCAGCCGGCGGGACCTCCGTGACAGCCTATCCGCCTCCCGGTGGCTGCTGGCCGGCGCGGATTCCGGGCCGCGACCGCTAACTTACGGGACCCCAATTGGCCCGCGGACCAGCCGGCGGGACCCCCGTGACCGCCTATCCGCCTTGGCCGGTTCCCCGGCCGGCCACGGATGGCGAGAATCCGGCCTCCTCGCCCGGAGCGCTCGTCGGCTTCGGCGAAAAATGCACTAAGTGCCAAACCCCATTCATTTACAATGGCGTGTCCGCCAGAGGGCGCAGTTCCCCCCGCGGACCGGCCGGCGGGACCTCCGTGACAGCCTATCCGCCTGGCGGTGGCTGCGGGCCGGCGCGGATTCCGGGCCGCGACCGCTAACTTACGGGACCCCGATTGGCCCGCGGACCAGCCGGCGGGACCTCCGTGACCGCCTATCCGCCTGCGCTGGTTCCCCGGCCGGCGCGAATTCCGGGCCGCGACCGCTAACTTACGGGACCCCGATTGGCCCGCGGACCAGCCGGCGGGACCTCCGTGACCGCCTATCCGCCTGCGCTGGTTCCCCGGCCGGCGCGAATTCCGGGCCGCGACCGCTAACTTACGGGACCCCGATTGGCCCGCGGACCAGCCGGCGGGACCTCCGTGACCGCCTATCCGCCTGCGCTGGTTCCCCGGCCGGCGCGAATTCCGGGCCGCGACCGCTAACTTACGGGACCCCGATTGGCCCGCGGACCAGCCGGCGGGACCTCCGTGACCGCCTATCCGCCTCCGCTGGTTCCCCGCTCGGCGTGGATTCCGGACCGCGACCGCTAAATTACGGGACCCAAATTGGCCCGCGGACCAGCCGGCGGGACCTCCGTGACCGCCTATCCGCCTTCGCTGGTTCCCCGGTCGGCCACAGATGACGAATATTCGGCCTCTCGCTCTGGAAGTCCTGCCGACTTAGCCGAAAATTTTCTAAGTGCCATCGGCTCTCGCTCGGAAAAGTGTCCGCCTCGTCTGGTTCCCCAGCTCGGCCTCAGAATTCGAAAATTCGGCCTCTCTGAGGTACCAGGGGTAGGCTTTATGTACTTGGTCCCCCCAGTTAGTGTACTCATCACTTTACCCCCCTTTCGCAAAATATAGTCGGCACGTATGTGAAGAACTGTTTATTTTCATTTTAAAAATTTTCTAAGTGCCAGCGGAAGCTGTCACACGAACTGTCCGAGCTACCACGGTGCCCATCCCGGGCAGTGACGGCAAAAGGCCGATGTGTGTTTGATGGAAGTCTGAATAATTTCTAAGTGCCAACGGCTCAACCGCCGTAAAGTGTCCGCCTCGGCTGGTTCTCCCGGTCGGCCCGAACGAGCGAAAATTCGGCCTCTTCCCCTGGAGGTCCGGAACATTTGGCGAATATTTTCAAAGTGCCAACGGCTGTTCCGCCGTAACGTGTCCGACCCGGCTGGTTCCTCCGGTCGGCCCGAACGAGCGAAAATTCGGCCTCTTCCCCTGGAGGTCCGGACGACTTTGGCGAATATTTTCTAAGTGCGAACGGCTGTTGCGCCGTAACGTGTCCGACCCGGCTGGTTCCTCCGGTCGGCCTGAACGAGCGAAAATTCGGCCTCTTCCCCTGGAGGTCCGGACGACTTTGGCGAATATTTTCAAAGTGCCAACGGCTGTTGGGCCGTAAAGTGTCCGACCCGGCTGGTTCCTCCGGTCGGCCCGAACGAGCGAAAATTCGGCCTCTTCCCCTGGAGGTCCGGAACATTTTGGCGAATATTTTCAAAGTGCCAACGGCTGTTGCGCCGTAACGTGTCCGACCCGGCCGGTTCCTCCGGTCGGCCCGAACGAGCGAAAATTCGGCCTCTTCCCCTGGAGGTCCGGAACATTTTGGCGAATATTTTCAAAGTGCCAACGGCCGTTCCGCCGTAAAGTGTCCGACCCGGCTGGTTCCTCCGGTCGGCCCGAACGAGCGAAAATTCGGCCTCTTCCCCTGGAGGTCCGGACGACTTTGGCGAATATTTTCAAAGTGCCAACGGCTGTTGGGCCGTAAAGTGTCCGACCCGGCTGGTTCCTCCGGTCGGCCCGAACGAGCGAAAATTCGGCCTCTTAACCCTGGAGGTCCGTTCAAGTTTAACGAATAATTTCTAAGTGCTAACGGCTGTTGCGCCGTAACGTGTCCGACCCGGCCGGTTCCTCCGGTCGGCCCGAACGAGCGAAAATACGGCCT
>NW_026061230.1:0-7500 GCF_024217435.2 Syngnathus scovelli
GAACAAGTGAAAAATCGGCCTCTTCCCCTGGAAGTCCGCGAGTTCGGCGAATATTTCCTAAGTGCCAACGGCTGTTCCGCCGTAAAGAGTCCGACTCGGCTGGTTCCCGATGTCGGCCAGAACAAGTGAAAATCCGGCCTCTTCCCTGGAAGTCCGGCCGAGTTAAGGCAAATATTTCCTAAGTGCCAACGGCTGTTCCGCCGTAAAGAGTCCGACTCGGCTGGTTCCCGATGTCGGCCAGAACAAGTGAAAAATCGGCCTCTTCCCCTGGAAGTCCGGCCGAGTTCGGCGAATATTTCCTAAGTGCCAACGGCTGTTCCGCCGTAAAGAGTCCGACTCGGCTGGTTCCCGATGTCGGCCAGAACAAGTGAAAATCCGGCCTCTTCCCCTGGAAGTCCGGCCGAGTTAAGGCAAATATTTCCTAAGTGCCAACGGCTGTTCCGCCGTAAAGGGTCCGACTCGGCTGGTTCCCGATGTCGGCCAGAACAAGTGAAAAATCGGCCTCTTCCCCTGGAAGTCCGGCCGAGTTCGGCGAATATTTCCTAAGTGCCAACGGCTGTTCCGCCGTAAAGAGTCCGACTCGGCTGGTTCCCGATGTCGGCCAGAACAAGTGAAAATCCGGCCTCTTCCCCTGGAAGTCCGGCCGAGTTAAGGCGAATATTTCCTAAGTGCCAACGGCTGTTCCGCCGTAAAGGGTCCGACTCGGCTGGTTCCCGATGTCGGCCAGAACAAGTGAAAAATCGGCCTCTTCCCCTGGAAGTCCGGCCGAGTTCGGCGAATATTTCCTAAGTGCCAACGGCTGTTCCGCCGTAAAGAGTCCGACTCGGCTGGTTCCCGATGTCGGCCAGAACAAGTGAAAATCCGGCCTCTTCCCCTGGAAGTCCGGCCGAGTTAAGGCGAATATTTCCTAAGTGCCAACGGCTGTTCCGCCGTAAAGGGTCCGACTCGGCTGGTTCCCGATGTCGGCCAGAACAAGTGAAAAATCGGCCTCTTCCCCTGGAAGTCCGGCCGAGTTCGGCGAATATTTCCTAAGTGCCAACGGCTGTTCCGCCGTAAAGAGTCCGACTCGGCTGGTTCCCGATGTCGGCCAGAACAAGTGAAAATCCGGCCTCTTCCCCTGGAAGTCCGGCCGAGTTAAGGCGAATATTTCCTAAGTGCCAACGGCTGCTCAGCCTTAAAGTGTCCGACTCGGCTGGTTCCCGATGTCGGCCCGAACGAGCGAAAATTCGGCCTCTTCCCCTGGAGGTCCGGAACATTTTGGCGAATATTTCCTAAGTGCCAACGGCTGCTCCGCCGTAAAGTGTCCGACTCGGCTGGTTCCCGATGTCGGCCAGAACAAGTGAAAATCCGGCCTCTTCCCCTGGAAGTCCGGCCAAGTTCGGCGAATATTTCCTAAGTGCCAACGGCTGCTCCGCCGTAAAGAGACCGACTCGGCTGGTTCCCGATGTCGGCCAGAACAAGTGAAAATTCGGCCTCTTCCCCTGGAGGTCAGTTGAAGTTTAACGAATATTTCCTAAGTGCCAACGGCTGCTCCGCCGTAAAGTGTCCGACTCGGCTGGTTCCCGATGTCGGCCAGAACAAGTGAATATTCGGCCTCTTCCCCTGGAGGTCCGGAACATTTTGGCAAATATTTCCTAAGTGCCAACGGCTGCTCCGCCGTAAAGAGTCCGACTCGGCTGGTTCCCGATGTCGGCCAGAACAAGTGAAAAATCGGCCTCTTCCCCTGGAAGTCCGGCCGAGTTCGGCGAATATTTCCTAAGTGCCAACGGCTGTTCCGCCGTAAAGAGTCCGACTCGGCTGGTTCCCGATGTCGGCCAGAACAAGTGAAAATTCGGCCTCTTCCCCTGGAGGTCCGTTCAAGATTAACGAATATTTTCTAAGTGCCAACGGCTGCTCCGCCGTAAAGCGTCCGACTCGGCTGGTTCCCGATGTCGGCCAGAACAAGTGAAAATTCGGCCTCTTCCCCTGGAAGTCCGGCCGAGTTAAGGCAAATATTTCCTAAGTGCCAACGGCTGCTCAGCCTTTAAGTGTCCGACTCGGCTGGTTCCCGATGTCGGCCAGAACAAGTGAAAATCCGGCCTCTTCCCCTGGAAGTCCGGCCGAGTTAAGGCAAATATTTCCTAAGTGCCAACGGCTGCTCAGCCGTAAAGGGTCCGACTTGGCTGGTTCCCGATGTCGGCCAGAACAAGTGAAAATTCGGCCTCTTCCCCTGGAGGTCAGTTGAAGTTTAACGAATATTTTCTAAGTGCCAACGGCTGCTCCGCCGTAAAGTGTCCGCCTCGGCCGGTTCACCCAGTCGGCCAGAACAAGTGAAAATTTGGCCTCTTCCCCTGGAGGTCCGGAACATTTTGGCGAATATTTTCTAAGTGCCAACGGCTGCTCCGCCGTAAAGCGTCCGACTCGGCTGGTTCCCGATGTCGGCCAGAACAAGTGACAATTCGGCCTCTTCCCCTGGAGGTCCTTTCAAGTTTAACGAATATTTTCTAAGTGCCAACGGCTGCTCCGCCTTAAAGCGTCCGACTCGGCTGGTTCCCGATGTCGGCCAGAACAGGTGAAAATTCGGCCTCTTCCCCTGGAGGTCCGTTCAAGTTTGGCGAATATTTTCTAAGTGCCAACGGCTGCTCCGCCTTAAAGTGTCCGACTCGGCTGGTTCCCGATGTCGGGCAGAACAAGTGACAATTCGGCCTCTTCCCCTGGAAGTCCGGCCGAGTTTGGCGAATATTTTCTAAGTGCCAACGGCTGCTCCGCCGTAAAGAGTCCGACTCGGCTGGTTCCCGATGTCGGCCAGAAAAAGTGACAATTCGGCCTCTTCCCCTGGAGGTCCTTTGAAGTTTAGCGAATATTTTCTAAGTGCCAACGGCTCTTGCGCCGAAAAGCGTCCGCCTCGGCTGGTTCCCGCGGTCGGCCGTAATAGGCGAAAATTCGGCCTCTTCCCCTGGAGCGACCTCCAAATTTGGGCGAAATTTTTTCTAAGTGCCTAAAGGTACCAGGGGTTGGGGTACCAGGGGTGCATTACCAACTGGTCTTTTGTCAACCCATGTACTTTTTCTAGAGTACATGGGTTGGTCCCCCCACTTAGTGTACTCATCACTTTACCCCCCTTTCGCAAAATATAGTCAGAACGAGCATGGGGGACGCAATTGTTTTCCATGCAAATCAATTGGGCCTGGTCCGAGCGCTGGTAACGGCCGCCAGCAAGCGTCCCCTGCTCGGATAGCAGAACTGAAGAAGGCACGGCACTTCCAGAGAGAGAGAGAGAAAATTTTCTAAGTGCCACATTTCTCAAAAATTTTCAAAGTGCCACATCTCTCAAAAAATTTCTAAGTGCCACATCTCTCAAAAAATTTCTAAGTGCCACATCTCTGAAAAAATTTCTAAGTGCCACATCTCTGAAAAACTTTCTAAGTGCCACATCTCTGAAAAATTTTCTAAGTGCCACAGCACGGCTGTGAAATATTCAAAGTCCTACAGGCATTGGCAGAATCCGCGGACGGCCGTCTGCTCCCGGCGGCCGCCGCGAAGCTACTACCCCCTCCCGGGGACGGCTGTCTGCTCCCGGCAGCCGTCCTTACCCCCCTCCCCCGTTTGCACCGCCTGAAGTTAGACCCGCCTTGGTAGGGCCCCCACCGGCCCCGGCTCGCCGGCGTTGGGTGGACGGTTCCTGCCCACTTGCGGGTCCCGGTCGCTTGGCAACCGACCGGGGAGGACCAGCCGCCTCCTTAAACACAGGCTGGAAGGGAAATCCGATCAAGCTACGGAGGACCGGCCGCCTCCATAAACTCAGGCCGGAAGGGAAATCCAATCAAGCTACGGAGGACCGGCCGCCTCCATAAACACAGGCCGGAAGGGAAATCCAATCAAGCTACGGAGGACCGGCCGCCTCCATAAACTCAGGCCGGAAGGGAAATCCGATCAAGTTACGGAGGACCGGTCGCCTCCCTAAACACAGGCCGGGCAAAAATCCACGAATGGCCCGTCAAGGGTAGAAGGTCATCCAAGGAAGGAGGTACCGGCCGCCTCCTTAAACACAGGCCGGGCAAAAATCTGCGAATGGCCCGTCAAGGGTAGTAGGTCATCCAAGAAAGGGGGTACCGGCCGCCTCTATTAACAGGCCGGGCAAAAATCTGCGAATGGGCCCGTCAAGGGTAGTGGGTCATCCAAGGAAGGAGGTACCGGCCGCCTCCTTAAACACAGGCCGGGCAAAAATCTGCGAATGGCCCGTCAAGGGTAGTAGGTCATCCAAGAAAGGGGGTACCGGCCGCCTCTATTAACAGGCCGGGCAAAAATCTGCGAATGGGCCCGTCAAGGGTAGTGGGTCATCCAAGGAAGGAGGTACCGGCCGCCTCCTTAAACACAGGCCGGGCAAAAATCTGCGAATGGCCCGTCAAGGGTAGTAGGTCATCCAAGAAAGGGGGTACCGGCCGCCTCTATTAACAGGCCGGGCAAAAATCTGCGAATGGGCCCGTCAAGGGTAGTGGGTCATCCAAGGAAGGAGGTACCGGCCGCCTCCTTAAACACAGGCCGGGCAAAAATCTGCGAACGGTCCGTCAAGGATTCTGGCTCATCCAAGAAAGGGGGTACCGGCCGCCTTACTAACAGGCCGGAGTACAGGGGGCGAAAGGCTGTCGATGGGGAAGGATCGGGGCCACGGCTAATCTAGCGATGCCCGCGTCGGGCGGTCACTCCGACGAATGAGCGGGGCCGAATCCGGCGCGAGGCGGCCTTCAGGCACGTGGTTCGAGACGACCTCACCCGGCTCTAGCCCGGAGGATCGGAGGCAACGGCCGTCTCCTTAAGCTAAGGCCGGACGAAAATCTGCGGATGCGGTCCATCCAAGGCAGACGGAGGTACCGGCCGCCTCGGTAAACAAAGCCCGGGCAAAAATCTGCGAATGGTCCGTCAAGGATTCTGGCTCATCCAAGGTGGGGGTACCGGCCGCCTCTATTAACAGGCCGGAGTACAGGGGGCGAAAGGCTGTCGATGGGGAAGGATCGGGGCCACGGCTAATCTAGCGATGCCCGCGTCGGGCGGTCACTCCGACGAATGAGCGGGGCCGAATCCGGCGTAGGCGGCCTTCAGGCACGTGGTTCGAGACGACCTCACCCGGCTCTAGCCCGGAGGATCGGAGGCAACGGCCGTCTCCTTAAGCTAAGGCCGGACGAAAATCTGCGGATGCGGTCCATCCAAGGCAGACGGAGGTACCGGCCGCCTCGGTAAATAAAGCCCGGGCAAAAATCTGCGAACGGCCCGTCAAGGGTTCTGTCTCATCCAAGAAAGGGGTACCGGCCGCCTCAGAGGCCGGAGCGAAGGGGGCGAAAGGCTGTCGATGGGGAAGGATCGGGGCCACGGCTAATCTAGCGATGCCCGCGTCGGGCGGTCACTCCGACGAATGAGCGGGGCCGAATCCGGCGTAGGCGGCCTTCAGGCACGTGGTTCGAGACGACCTCACCCGGCTCTAGCCCGGAGCGAATATCATCTCCAAGGTGTGGAGGCAACGGCCGTCTCCTTAAGCTAAGGCCGGACGAAAATCTGCGGATGCGGTCCATCCAAGGCAGACGGAGGTACCGGCCGCCTCGGTAAATAAAGCCCGGGCAAAAATCTGCGAACGGCCCGTCAAGGGTTCTGTCTCATCCAAGAAAGGGGTACCGGCCGCCTCAGAGGCCGGAGCGAAGGGGGCGAAAGGCTGTCGATGGGGAAGGATCGGGGCCACGGCTAATCTAGCGATGCCCGCGTCGGGCGGTCACTCCGACGAATGAGCGGGGCCGAATCCGGCGTAGGCGGCCTTCAGGCACGTGGTTCGAGACGACCTCACCCGGCTCTAGCCCGGAGCGAATATCATCTCCAAGGTGTGGAGGCAACGGCCGTCTCCTTAAGCTAAGGCCGGACGAAAATCTGCGGATGCGGTCCATCCAAGGCAGACGGAGGTACCGGCCGCCTCGGTAAACAGAGGCCGGGCGAAAATCTGCGAATGGTCCGTTAAGGATTCTCTCTCATCCAAGGAAGGGGTACCGGCCGCCTCTATTAACAGGCCGGAGCACAGGGGGCGAAAGGCTGTCGATGGGGAAGGATCGGGGCCACGGCTAATCTAGCGATGCCCGCGTCGGGCGGTCACTCCGACGAATGAGCGGGGCCGAATCCGGCGCGAGGCGGCCTTCAGGCACGTGGTTCGAGACGACCTCACCCGGCTCTAGCCCGGAGCGAAAAAAACACTCTTATAACCTGACCGACATGCGCCCATGACCCGCCTTGGTAGGGCCCCCACCGGCCCCGGCTACCGCCGGCGTTGGGTGGACGGTTCCTCCCCACTTGCGGGTCGCACTCCAGCGCTACGGCCGCCGCGCGAGCGCGCGCCCCGCGCCGCCCGCGCAGGCCTAGCGCGAACCGTACGGCAGCGAAACCGAGACGCCCCGGCTCAACCTCACCCAGAGGCCATCCACGGAGGCCGAGCGCGCGATCCGACTTGCGGCACGCCACGTGGGCGTCCGCCGGCCGCGCCGGTCGACCGCGAAACCGATTTCTCAAAGACCACGCCCGAGTCCCAACCTCCGCACATATCCGCACACGCCTTCCCGACCACCGCGAAGCGGGAGGCGTCTATCGTGGCCGCCGGGGCGTATGACCCCTCCGCGTGAGGCGTGCGGGCTCGGGGGGGCCGCAACGACCGAGTCTGACTCGGACGGGGCGCAGCTTCCCTCCCGGTCGCAGCATCAGCGCCGAACGCGCGACGTCACCAGCCCCCCGGAACGGTTCGTCGGGAGCGCGGCAATGGCCCACATCTCACCTCGCCAGCCGGCCGCAGCGGGCCGCGCCGAACCGAGTCTGACTCGGGGTGCGCACAGTCCCGTCTGGGTCACGGAGGCGACGAGCTGTGACCGCCACCGTCGCCCCTTCGTCCTTCCGGATCCCCCCAGCGCCGGCAAAACTCCGCATCCTGGCCGCATCGCGTGACCGGGCGGGCCGCAACGACCGAGTCTGACTCGGACGGGGCGCAGCTTCCCGCCTCGGGCCATCGCAAAGCGTGCCTCGCGCGGGCAAAGTCGCCGGCGCAGCGCCGCGCCCCTCGACAAGAGCGAGCCTCAGCCGGGCCGCGACGACCGAGTCTGACTCGGACGGAGCGCAGCTTCCCGCCTGGGTTACCGCTAGTCGCCGGGCCGACGGCGCCCATCCCCGGACCCCGCCGTTCCCTCGCGGTTTATCCTAAGCCGCCTGCCTTAGCCCAACCGACGTGCCAACCCCCCCGTTGCCGAGTTCGCTCTTCCCGAGCCGCGTCCCCCCGACAATTCCGTCCGTGACCGTCCCGCCCCGCGGCGATCCGCTCTGCCCCAGCAGCCGGCGAGTCAGCGTCCTACGGGTCTGATCTGGCCGCAGTCCGAGCTCCGGGCAGGCACAGCGGCGTCGCGCGGGCGCGGTCGGCGCTCGGAGGCAGCGTCGGGACCGGACCGGCTCCCCGCGGAGACGCTTACGGAGCGCGGCCCGGCACCTCTCGTTACGGCGAAGGTT
>NW_026061230.1:17500-37500 GCF_024217435.2 Syngnathus scovelli
CACGCACTTTCCGCCGGACACCGACGGAGGCAACGTCCCCCTCCTGCGGTGACAAAAAAAATCCACCCCTGGTACCTAAAAATTTCTCCAGCGGCGGGCCCCTGGCCTAAACTTTCTCCGGCCCGCGCAACACGCACTTTCCGTCGGACACGGACGGAGGCAACGTCCCCCTCCTGCGGTGACAAAAAAAATCCACCCCTGGTACCTAAAAATTTCTCCAGCGGCGGGCCCCTGGCCTAAATTTTCTCCGGCCCGCGCAACACGCACTTTGCGCCGGACGCCGGTCCCAAACCACCACCGCCGACCGCCACAAGGCGACAGCCACCATCCCCAAGCGCCATCCCCGACCGCCACAAGGCGACCGCCACCAGCCGACCGCCACAAGGCGACAGCCACCATCCCCAAGCGCCACCAGCCGACCGCCACCAGCCGACCGCCACAAGGCGACAGCCACCAACCCCAAGCGCCACCCCCGACCGCCACCAGCCGACCGCCACCAGCCGACCGCCACAAGGCGACAGCCACCATCCCCAAGCGCCACCCCCGACCGCCACCAGCCGACCGCCACCAGCCGACCGCCAGCAGCCGACCGCCACAAGGCGACAGCCACCATCCCCAAGCGCCACCCCCGACCGCCACCCCCCGACCGCCACCAGCCGACCGCCACCAGCCGACCGCCACAAGGCGACAGCCACCATCCCCAAGCGCCACCCCCGACCGCCACCCCCCGACCGCCACCAGCCGACCGCCACCAGCCGACCGCCACAAGGCGACAGCCACCATCCCCAAGCGCCACCCCCGACCGCCACCAGCCGACCGCCACCAGCCGACCGCCACCAGCCGACCGCCACAAGGCGACAGCCACCATCCCCAAGCGCCACCCCCGACCGCCACCCCCCGACCGCCACCAGCCGACCGCCACCAGCCGACCGCCACAAGGCGACAGCCACCATCCCCAAGCGCCACCCCCGACCGCCACCAGCCGACCGCCACCAGCCGACCGCCACAAGGCGACAGCCACCATCCCCAAGCGCCACCCCCGACCGCCACCAGCCGACCGCCACCAGCCGACCGCCACCAGCCGACCGCCACAAGGCGACAGCCACCATCCCCAAGCGCCACCCCCGACCGCCACCCCCCGACCGCCACCAGCCGACCGCCACCAGCCGACCGCCACAAGGCGACAGCCACCATCCCCAAGCGCCACCCCCGACCGCCACCCCCCGACCGCCACCAGCCGACCGCCACCAGCCGACCGCCACAAGGCGACAGCCACCATCCCCAAGCGCCATCCCCGACCGCCACAAGGCGACCGCCACCAGCCGACCGCCACCAGCCGACAGCCACCATCCCCAAGCGCCATCCCCAAGCGCCACCAGCCGACCGCCACCAGCCGACAGCCACCATCCCCAAGCGCCATCCCCAAGCGCCACCCCCGACCGCCACCAGCCGACCGCCACCAGCCGACCGCCACCGGCCGACCGCCACCGGCCGTTCGCGGTGTGCGCCGCCGTTCCCCAAGCACCCTCCGGGACGAAGCCGGAGCCAGAGAATAGCAGCGGCCGTGCGTAAAAGCTGCGGCCGGGCCTCGCGGAGGGTCCCCGGGCAGCGAGCTGCCGAGCCCCGGCCTCCAGCTTCCACCAGGTAATAGGACCGGGCGCGCGCAAAAGCTGCGGCCGGGCCTGGCGGAAGGTCCTCGGGCATCCAGCGAGATCACACGGCCCCCACCGGAGGCGGCTAGCGCCTCCGTAGAGTAGTGCCGGCCCGCGGAAGCGGCCGCCCGTCAGCCTGCGTTGCCGCTGGTCGAAAAATGCACAAAGTGCCAAACCCCATTCATTTACAACGGCGTGTCCGCCAGAGGGCGCACTTCCCCCGGCGGACCAGCCGGCGGCTCCTCCGTGAAAGCCTATCCGCCTGGCGGTGGCTCCGGGCCGGCCTGGATTCCGGACCGCCACCGCTCACTCGCGGGACCCTAATCGGCCCGCGGACCAGCCGGCGGGACCTCCGTGAAAGCCTATCCGCCTGGCGGTGCCTCCTGGCCGGCCTGGATTCCGGACCGCCACCGCTCACATCGCGGGACCCTAATCGGCCCGCGGACCAGCCGGCGGATCCTCCGTGAAAGCCTATCCGCCTTCGCCGGTTCCCCGGCCGGCCACGGGTGGCGAGAATCCGGCCTCCTCGCCCGGAGCGCGCTTCGACTTGGGCGAAAAATGCACCAAGTGCCAAACCCCATTCATTTACAACGGCGTGTCCGCCAGAGGGCGCACTTCCTCCGGCCGGCGGGGCTCGTTAGAGAGCGCGTCCGCCTTGGCCGGTTCCCCGGCCGGCCACGGGTGGCGAGAATCCGGCCTCCTCGCCCGGAGCGCGCTTCGACTTGGGCGAAAAATGCACTAAGTGCCAAACCCCATTCATTTACAACGGCGTGTCCGCCAGAGGGCGCACTTCCTCCGGCCGGCGGGGCTCGTTAGAGAGCGCGTCCGCTTTCGCCGGTTCCCCGGTCGGCCGCGAACGGCGAAAAGCCGGCCTCTTCCCCCGGAGCCCGGTGGGCGAATTTTTTTTTTTTTTTTTTTTTTTTTTTTCAAAGTGCCAACGGCTCTCGCGCCGCGCTGCGTCCGCCTTCGCCGGTTCCCCGGTCGGCCCGAACGAGCGAAAATTCGGCCTCTTGCCCCGGAGCCCGGTCGGCGAATTATTTATTTATTTATTTATTTATTTATTTATTTTTCCAAAGTGCCAACGGCTCTCGCGCCGCGATGCGTCCGCCTTCGCCGGTTCCCCGGTCGGCCACGAACGGCCAAAAATCGGCCTCTCCCCCCGGAGCCCGGTCGGCGAATTATTATTTATTTATTTATTTATTTATTTATTTTTCCAAAGTGCCAACGGCTCTCGCGCCGCGATGCGTCCGCCTTCGCCGGTTCCCCGGTCGGCCACGAAGTATTGCGCATGATTATACGCGATGTTAATATTTATTTAATTATTAAATAAATACATACATGTGTTTATTAATGATATACGCGATGTTAATATTTATTTAATTATTACCTATATTATGAATAAACTAACGGTGATTTTACACGATTTGACTACATACGTGACCGTGATATAGTGCCGAGGGCTCCCGCGCCGTCACGCGTCCGCCTTGGCACGGGTCGCCCGCGGCAGCGAGCGTTCGGCTCGCGGGGGTCCGCGGGGTGTTATTAGGGAGTGCGGCAGCCGTGCCGAGGCTCCGGCCGGCCGCCGGAAGTCCCGCGGGGGAGCGTCGGAGCTCCGCGAGGCCGGCCGGGGAGCCTCTTAGTCATCGCCCGCGCTCGCGGTGGTCCCGGTCGCTTAAAGTGCCACGGGAGGCGTAGCGATGCGAGTGAGTGTGCGCAAAGTGCGAGAGGCGGTGCATTTACGCGCCGTGTCCGCGAGAGGGAGGCAATTCCCCGTTGCGACCTCCGGGAGATCAGCGGGCCGCCGAAAAGGCTCGGCCGGGGTGCCTGGAGCCTCCTCGGGCGTCGAGTTAGGAGGGGGGCGCGCGGAGAACCGGCTGGATGTCCCCTGGAAGCTCAGCGGGCCGTGGGAAAGGCTTGGCCGGGGTGCCGGAAGCCTCGGCCGGCTTAAAAGTGAGGAGGAAAGCGCGCGGAGAACCGGCCGGAGGTCCCCTGGAAGCTCAGCGGGCCGTGGAGAAAGCTTAGCCGGGGTGCCTGGAGCCTCGGCCGGCTTAAAATGTGAGGAGGAAAGCGCGCGGAGAACCGGCCGGAGGTCCCCTGGAAGCTCAGCGGGACGTGGGAAACGCTTGGCCGGGGTGCCGGAAGCCTCGGCCGGCTTAAAAGTGAGGAGGAAAGCGCGCGGAGAACCGGCCGGAGGTCCCCTGGAAGCTCAGCGGGCCGTGGGAAACGCTTGGCCGGGGTGCCGGGAGCCTCGGCCGGCTTAAAACGTGAGGAGGAAAGCACCGGGAGAACCGGCTGGAGGTCTTCTGGAAGCTCAGCGGGCCGCCGAAAACGCGTAGCCGAGGTGCCGGGAGCCTCCTCGGGCGTCAAAAGTGAGGAGCGACGCACCCCCGAGAACCGCCCGGGTCCTCCAGCCACCGTTGAAAAAGACGTCGAGTCAGGCTACCTTAAGAGAGTCACAGTTACTCCCGCCGTTTACCCGCGCGGAGCGTCATCGCCTCCGCGAACCGTCAAAAATAAATAAATACATAAATAAATGTCAAGTGAGCCTACCTTAAGAGAGTCGTAGTTACTCCCGCCGTTTGGCCGCTCAAAGTGTCATCGGAAGCGGACCCACGCAAGTAAGTGTGCGCAAAGTGCGAGAGGTGGTGTTTTTACTCGCCGCGTCCGCCAGAGGGAGGCAATTCCCCGCCGCGGCGGCACCGGCAGCTTCCGAGCGTCTCCCCGAGCGCTCGGAAGTCCGTGCGGGGGGGAGATGAGAGCCGTGCGAGGTACCAGGTGGAGCCGGACGGCGCGGTGCTTCCAAGCAGCCGATCCGCTGGGCTTGGAGCTATTTTCGGCCACTTGGCGCGCGAGCACGGCCTCCCGGGTGGTGCCGGGGGGTGGTGCGTGAGCGCGCCGGCCGCTGGAAGTCCCGCGGAGGAGCGCCGGAGCTCCGCGAGGCCGGCCGGGGAGCCTCTTAGTCGTCACCCGGGGCCGCCGGAGCACCGGGGGGTGGTGCGCGAGCGCGCCGGCCGCCGGAGGTCCCGCGGAGGAGCGTCGGAGCTCCGCGAGGCCGGGGAGCCTCTCGGTAATCACCCGGGGCCGGCGGAGCGTTATTCGGCCGCTCTGCGCGCGCGCGCACGGCCTCCCGGCGGTGCCGGGGGGTGGTGCGCGAGCGCGCCGGCCGCCGGAGGTCCCGCGGAGGAGCGTCGGAGCTCCGCGAGGCCGGGGAGCCTCTCGGTAATCACCCGGGGCCGGCGGAGCGTTATTCGGCCGCTCTGCGCGCGCGCGCACGGCCTCCCGGCGCCTCCGCGAACCGCCAAAATAAATGTCAAGTGAGCCTACCTTAAGAGAGTCACAGTTACTCCCGCCGTTTACCCGCGCGGAGCGTCATCGCCTCCGCGAACCGTCAAAAATAAATAAGTACATAAATGAATAAATGTCAAGTGAGCCTACCTTAAGAGAGTCACAGTTACTCCCGCCGTTTACCCGCGCGGAGCGTCATCGCCTCCGCGAACCGTCAAAAATAAATAAATACATAAGTAAATAGATGTCAAGTGAGCCTACCTTAAGAGAGTCACAGTTACTCCCGCCGTTTACCCGCGCGGAGCGTCATCGCCTCCGCGAACCGTCAAAAATAAATAAATACATGAATAAATAGTCAAGTGAGCATACCTTAGGAGAGTCGCAGTTACTCCCGCCGTTTACCCGCGCGGAGCGTCATCGCCTCCGCGAACCGTCAAAAATAAATAAATACATGAATAAATAAATGTCAAGTGAGCCTACCTTAAGAGAGTCACAGTTACTCCCGCCGTTTACCCGCGCAAAGTGCGAGAGGCGGTGTATTTACTCGCCGTGTCCGCGAGAGGGAGGTAACTCCCCGTTGCGACCTCCGGGAGAGCAACGGGCCGCCGAAAACGCTCAGCCGAGGTGCTGGAAGCCTCGGCCGGCTCGCAAAGCGAGGCGCGAGGCACCGGGAGAACCGGCTGGAGGTCCCCTGGAAGCTCAGCGGGCCGTGGGAAACGCTCAGCCGAGGTGCTGGAAGCCTCGGCCGGCTCACAAAGCGAGGCGCGAGGCACCGGGAGAACCGGCTGGAGGTCCCCTGGAAGCTCAGCGGGCCGTGGGAAACGCTTGGCCGGGGTGCCTGGAGCCTCGGCCGGCTTAAAAGTGAGGAGGAAGCGCGCGGAGAACCGGCTGGAGGTCCCCTGGAAGCTCAGCGGGGTGTGGGAAAAAGCTTAGCCGGGGTGCCGGAAGCCTCGGCCGGCTTAAAACGTGAGGAGGAAAGCACCGGGAGAACCGGCTGGAGGTCTTCTGGAAGCTCAGCGGGCCGTGGAGAAAGCTTAGCCGGGGTGCCGGAAGCCTCGGCCGGCTTAAAATGTGAGGAGGAAACCGGCTGGACGTCTTCTGGAAGATCAGCGGGCCGTGGAAAATGCTAAGCCGAGGTGCTGGTTGTCGAATAAGGCTCCGCCATCTCGTAGAAGGTGCTAATAAAGTTCATATCCGCTCGGCTGGAGGTAATTGGCCAGCGGACCGGCCGGCGGGACCTCCGTGACCGCCTATCCGCCTGGCGGTGCCTCCTGGCCGGCGTGCATTCCGGGCCGCGACCGCTCACTTACGGGACCCTGATTGGCCCGCGGACCGGCCGGCGGGACCTCCGTGACCGCCTATCCGCCTGGCGGTGCCTGCTGGCCGGCGTGCATTCCGGGCCGCGACCGCTCACTTACGGGACCCTGATTGGCCCGCGGACCGGCCGGCGGGACCTCCGTGACAGCCTACCCGCCTGGCGGTGGCTGCTGGCCGGCGCGGATTCCGGGCCGCGACCGCTAACTTACGGGACCCTAATTGGCCCGCGGACCAGCTGGCGGGACCTCCGTGACAGCCTACCCGCCTGGCGGTGCCTCCTGGCCGGCGTGGATTCCGGGCCGCGACCGCTAACTTACGGGACCCTAAACGGCCCGCGGACCAGCTGGCGGGACCTCCGTGACCGCCCATCCGCCTGCCGGTGCCTCCTGGCCGGCGTGGATTCCGGGCCGCGACCGCTAACTTACGGGACCATAAATGGCCCGCGGACCAGCTGGCGGGACCTCCGTGACCGCCTATCCGCCTGGCGGTGCCTCCTGGCCGGCCTGGATTCCGGGCCGCGACCGCTCACCTACGGGACCCTAAATGGCCCGCGGACCAGCCGGCGGGACCTCCGTGACAGCCTATCCGCCTCCCGGTGGCTGCTGGCCGGCGCGGATTCCGGGCCGCGACCGCTAACTTACGGGACCCCAATTGGCCCGCGGACCAGCCGGCGGGACCCCCGTGACCGCCTATCCGCCTTGGCCGGTTCCCCGGCCGGCCACGGATGGCGAGAATCCGGCCTCCTCGCCCGGAGCGCTCGTCGGCTTCGGCGAAAAATGCACTAAGTGCCAAACCCCATTCATTTACAATAGCGTGTCCGCCAGAGGGCGCAGTTCCCCCCGCGGACCGGCCGGCGGGACCTCCGTGACCGCCTATCCGCCTGGTGGTGGCTGCGGGCCGGCGCGAATTCCGGGCCGCGACCGCTAACTTACGGGACCCCGATTGGCCCGCGGACCAGCCGGCGGGACCTCCGTGACCGCCTATCCGCCTGCGCTGGTTCCCCGGCCGGCGCGAATTCCGGGCCGCGACCGCTAACTTACGGGACCCCGATTGGCCCGCGGACCAGCCGGCGGGACCTCCGTGACCGCCTATCCGCCTGCGCTGGTTCCCCGGCCGGCGCGAATTCCGGGCCGCGACCGCTAACTTACGGGACCCCGATTGGCCCGCGGACCAGCCGGCGGGACCTCCGTGACCGCCTATGCGCCTGCGCTGGTTCCCCGGCCGGCGCGAATTCCGGGCCGCGACCGCTAATTTACGGGACCCCAATTGGCCCGCGGACCAGCCGGCGGGACCTCCGTGACCGCCTATCCGCCTTCGCTGGTTCCCCGGTCGGCGTGTATTCCGGGCCGCGGCCGCTCACTTACGGGACCAAAATTGGCCCGCGGACCAGCCGGCGGGACCTCCGTGACCGCCTATCCGCCTGCGCTGGTTCCCCGGCCGGCGTGGATTCCGGACCGCGACCGCTAAATTACGGGACCCAAATTGGCCCGCGGACCAGCCGGCGGGACATCCGTGACCGCCTATCCGCCTTCGCTGGTTCCCCGGTCGGCCACAGATGACGAATATTCGGCCTCTCGCTCTGGAAGTCCTGCCGACTTAGCCGAAAATTTTCTAAGTGCCATCGGCTCTCGCTCGGAAAAGTGTCCGCCTCGTCTGGTTCCCCAGCTCGGCCTCAGAATTCGAAAATTCGGCCTCTCTGAGGTACCAGGGGTAGGCTTTATGTACTTGGTCCCCCCAGTTAGTGTACTCATCACTTTACCCCCCTTTCGCAAAATATAGTCGGCACGTATGTGCAGAACTGTTTATTTTCATTTTAAAAATTTTCTAAGTGCCAGCGGAAGCTGTCACACGAACTGTCCGAGCTACCACGGTGCCCATCCCGGGCAGTGACGGCAAAAGGCCGATGTGTGTTTGATGGAAGTCTGAATAATTTCTAAGTGCCAACGGCTCAACCGCCGTAAAGTGTCCGCCTCGGCTGGTTCTCCCGGTCGGCCCGAACGAGCGAAAATTCGGCCTCTTCCCCTGGAGGTCCGGAACATTTTGGCGAATATTTTCAAAGTGCCAACGGCTGTTGCGCCGTAAAGTGTCCGCCTCGGCTGGTTCTCCCGGTCGGCCCGAACGAGCGAAAATTCGGCCTCTTCCCCTGGAGGTCCGGAACATTTTGGCGAATATTTTCAAAGTGCCAACGGCTGTTGCGCCGTAAAGTGTCCGACCCGGCCGGTTCCTCCGGTCGGCCCGAACGAGCGAAAATTCGGCCTCTTCCCCTGGAGGTCCGGAACATTTTGGCGAATATTTTCAAAGTGCCAACGGCTGTTGCGCCGTAACGTGTCCGACCCGGCCGGTTCCTCCGGTCGGCCCGAACGAGCGAAAATTCGGCCTCTTCCCCTGGAGGTCCGGAACATTTTGGCGAATATTTTCAAAGTGCCAACGGCTGTTGCGCCGTAACGTGTCCGACCCGGCCGGTTCCTCCGGTCGGCCCGAACGAGCGAAAATTCGGCCTCTTCCCCTGGAGGTCCGGAACATTTTGGCGAATATTTTCAAAGTGCCAACGGCTGTTGCGCCGTAACGTGTCCGACCCGGCCGGTTCCTCCGGTCGGCCCGAACGAGCGAAAATTCGGCCTCTTCCCCTGGAGGTCCGGACGACTTTGGCGAATATTTTCTAAGTGCGAACGGCTGTTGCGCCGTAACGTGTCCGACCCGGCCGGTTCCTCCGGTCGGCCCGAACGAGCGAAAATTCGGCCTCTTCCCCTGGAGGTCCGGACGACTTTGACGAATATTTTCTAAGTGCCAACGGCTGTTCCGCCGTAACGTGTCCGACCCGGCCGGTTCCTCCGGTCGGCCTGAACAAGTGAAAATTCGGCCTCTTCCCCTGGAGGTCCGGAACATTTTGGCGAATATTTTCTAAGTGCCATCGGCTCTTCCGCCGTAAGGTGTCCGACCCGGCCGGTTCCTCCGGTCGGCCTGAACGAGCGAAAATTCGGCCTCTTCCCCTGGAGGTCCTGTCAAGTTTAACGAATATTTTCTAAGTGCCATCGGCTCTTCCGCCGTAATGTGTCCGACTCGGCCGGTTCCTCCGGTCGGCCTGAACGAGCGAAAATTCGGCCTCTTCCCCTGGAGGTCCTGTCAAGTTTAACGAATATTTTCTAAGTGCCATCGGCTCTTCCGCCGTAAGGTGTCCGACTCGGCCGGTTCCTCCGGTCGGCCTGAACGAGCGAAAATTCGGCCTCTTCCCCTGGAGGTCCTGTCAAGTTTAACGAATATTTTCTAAGTGCCATCGGCTCTTCCGCCGTAAGGTGTCCGACTCGGCCGGTTCCTCCGGTCGGCCTGAACAAGCGAAAATTCGGCCTCTTCCCCTGGAGGTCCGTTCAAGTTTAACGAATATTTTCTAAGTGCCATCGGCTCTTCCGCCGTAAGGTGTCCGACTCGGCTGGTTCCCGATGTCGGCCAGAACAAGTGGAAACTCGGCCTCTTCCCCTGGAGGTCAGTTGAAGTTTAACGAATATTTTCAAAGTGCCAACGGCTGCTCCGCCGTAAAGCGTCCGACTCGGCTGGTTCCCGATGTCGGCCAGAACAAGTGAAAATTCGGCCTCTTCCCCTGGAGGTCCGTTCAAGATTAACGAATATTTTCTAAGTGCCAACGGCTGCTCCGCCGTAAAGCGTCCGACTCGGCTGGTTCCCGATGTCGGCCAGAACAAGTGAAAATTCGGCCTCTTCCCCTGGAGGTCCGTTCAAGATTAACGAATATTTTCTAAGTGCCAACGGCTCTTGCGCCGAAAAGCGTCCGCCTCGGCTGGTTCCCGATGTCGGCCAGAACAAGTGAAAATTCGGCCTCTTCCCCTGGAGGTCCGTTCAAGATTAACGAATATTTTCTAAGTGCCAACGGCTCTTGCGCCGAAAAGCGTCCGCCTCGGCTGGTTCCCGCGGTCGGACACAAAATGTGTCAATTCGGCCTCTCTGAGGTACCAGGGGAGGGCTTTATGTACTTGGTCCCCCCACTTAGTGTACTCATCACTTTACCCCCCTTTCGCAAAATATAGTCGGCACGTATGTGCAGAACTGTTTATTTTCATTTTAAAAATTGTCTAAGTGCCAGCGGAAGCTGTCACACGAACTGTCCGAGCTACCACGGTGCCCATCCCGGGCAGTGACGGCAAAAGGCCGATGTGTGTTTGATGGAAGTCTGAATAATTTCTAAGTGCCAACGGCTCAACCGCCGTAAAGTGTCCGCCTCGGCCGGTTCTCCCGGTCGGCCCGAACGAGCGAAAATTCGGCCTCTTTCCCTGGAGGTCCGGAACATTTTGGCGAATATTTTCTAAGTGCCAACGGGTGCTCCGCCGTAAAGTGTCCGCCTCGGCTGGTTCCCCCGGTCGGCCAGAACAAGTGAAAATTCGGCCTCTTCCCCTGGAGGTCCGGAACATTTTGGCGAATATTTCCTAAGTGCCAACGGCTGTTCCGCCGTAAAGAGTCCGACTCGGCTGGTTCCCGATGTCGGCCAGAACAAGTGAAAAATCGGCCTCTTCCCCTGGAAGTCCGGCCGAGTTAAGGCAAATATTTCCTAAGTGCCAACGGCTGTTCCGCCGTAAAGGGTCCGACTCGGCTGGTTCCCGATGTCGGCCAGAACAAGTGAAAAATCGGCCTCTTCCCCTGGAAGTCCGGCCGAGTTAAGGCAAATATTTCCTAAGTGCCAACGGCTGCTCCGCCGTAAAGCGTCCGACTCGGCTGGTTCCCGATGTCGGCCAGAATAAGTGGAAATTCGGCCTCTTCCCCTGGAGGTCCGTTCAAGATTAACGAATATTTTCTAAGTGCCAACGGCTGCTCCGCCGAAAAGCGTCCGACTCGGCTGGTTCCCGATGTCGGCCAGAACAAGTGAAAATTCGGCCTCTTCCCCTGGAGGTCAGTTGAAGTTTAACGAATATTTTCTAAGTGCCAACGGCTGTTCCGCCGTAAAGAGTCCGACTCGGCTGGTTCCCGATGTCGGCCAGAACAAGTGAAAATTCGGCCTCTTCCCCTGGAGGTCAGTTGAAGTTTAACGAATATTTTCTAAGTGCCAACGGCTGTTCCGCCGTAAAGAGTCCGACTCGGCTGGTTCCCGATGTCGGCCAGAACAAGTGAAAATTCGGCCTCTTCCCCTGGAAGTCCGGCCGAGTTAAGGCAAATATTTCCCAAGTGCCAACGGCTGTTCCGCCGTAAAGGGTCCGACTCGGCTGGTTCCCGATGTCGGCCAGAACAAGTGAAAAATCGGCCTCTTCCCCTGGAAGTCCGGCCAAGTTCGGCGAATATTTCCTAAGTGCCAACGGCTGTTCCGCCGTAAAGAGTCCGACTCGGCTGGTTCCCGATGTCGGCCAGAACAAGTGAAAATTCGGCCTCTTCCCCTGGAAGTCCGGCCGAGTTAAGGCAAATATTTCCTAAGTGCCAACGGCTGTTCCGCCGTAAAGAGTCCGACTCGGCTGGTTCCCGATGTCGGCCAGAACAAGTGAAAAATCGGCCTCTTCCCCTGGAAGTCCGGCCAAGTTCGGCGAATATTTCCTAAGTGCCAACGGCTGTTCCGCCGTAAAGAGTCCGACTCGGCTGGTTCCCGATGTCGGCCAGAACAAGTGAAAATCCGGCCTCTTCCCCTGGAAGTCCGGCCGAGTTAAGGCAAATATTTCCTAAGTGCCAACGGCTGTTCCGCCGTAAAGAGTCCGACTCGGCTGGTTCCCGATGTCGGCCAGAACAAGTGAAAATCCGGCCTCTTCCCCTGGAAGTCCGGCCGAGTTAAGGCGAATATTTCCTAAGTGCCAACGGCTGCTCAGCCTTAAAGTGTCCGACTCGGCTGGTTCCCGATGTCGGCCAGAACAAGTGAAAATCCGGCCTCTTCCCCTGGAAGTCCGGCCGAGTTAAGGCGAATATTTCCTAAGTGCCAACGGCTGCTCAGCCTTAAAGTGTCCGACTCGGCCGGTTCCCGATGTCGGCCAGAACAAGTGAAAATCCGGCCTCTTCCCCTGGAAGTCCGGCCGAGTTAAGGCAAATATTTCCTAAGTGCCAACGGCTGTTCCGCCGTAAAGGGTCCGACTCGGCTGGTTCCCGATGTCGGCCAGAACAAGTGAAAAATCGGCCTCTTCCCCTGGAGGTCCGGAACATTTTGGCGAATATTTCCTAAGTGCCAACGGCTGTTCCGCCGTAAAGTGTCCGCCTCGGCTGGTTCCCGATGTCGGCCAGAACAAGTGAAAATCCGGCCTCTTCCCCTGGAGGTCCGGAACATTTTGGCAAATATTTCCTAAGTGCCAACGGCTGCTCCGCCGTAAAGTGTCCGACTCGGCCGGTTCCCCCGGTCGTCCAGAACAAGTGAAAATCCGGCCTCTTCCCCTGGAAGTCCGGCCGAGTTAAGGCAAATATTTCCTAAGTGCCAACGGCTGCTCAGCCTTAAAGTGTCCGACTCGGCTGGTTCCCGATGTCGGCCAGAACAAGTGAAAATCCGGCCTCTTCCCCTGGAAGTCCGGCCGAGTTAAGGCGAATATTTCCTAAGTGCCAACGGCTGCTCAGCCTTAAAGTGTCCGACTCGGCTGGTTCCCGATGTCGGCCAGAACAAGTGAATATTCGGCCTCTTCCCCTGGAGGTCCGGAACATTTTGGCAAATATTTCCTAAGTGCCAACGGCTGCTCCGCCGTAAAGTGTCCGACTCGGCTGGTTCCCGATGTCGGCCAGAACAAGTGAAAATCCGGCCTCTTCCCCTGGAAGTCCGGCCAAGTTCGGCGAATATTTCCTAAGTGCCAACGGCTGTTCCGCCGTAAAGAGTCCGACTCGGCTGGTTCCCGATGTCGGCCAGAACAAGTGAATATTCGGCCTCTTCCCCTGGAGGTCCGTTCAAGATTAACGAATATTTTCTAAGTGCCAACGGCTGCTCCGCCGTAAAGCGTCCGACTCGGCTGGTTCCCGATGTCGGCCAGAACAAGTGAATATTCGGCCTCTTCCCCTGGAGGTCCGTTCAAGATTAACGAATATTTTCTAAGTGCCAACGGCTGCTCCGCCGTAAAGCGTCCGACTCGGCTGGTTCCCGATGTCGGCCAGAACAAGTGAAAATTCGGCCTCTTCCCCTGGAGGTCAGTTGAAGTTTAACGAATATTTTCTAAGTGCCAACGGCTGCTCCGCCGTAAAGCGTCCGACTCGGCTGGTTCCCGATGTCGGCCAGAACAAGTGAAAATTCGGCCTCTTCCCCTGGAGGTCAGTTGAAGTTTAACGAATATTTTCAAAGTGCCAACGGCTGCTCCGCCGTAAAGCGTCCGACTCGGCTGGTTCCCGATGTCGGCCAGAACAAGTGAAAATTCGGCCTCTTCCCCTGGAGGTCCGTTCAAGATTAACGAATATTTTCTAAGTGCCAACGGCTCTTGCGCCGAAAAGCGTCCGCCTCGTCTGGTTCCCGCGGTCGGACACAAAATGTGTCAATTCGGCCTCTCTGAGGTACCAGGGGTAGGCTTTATGTACTTGGTCCCCCCACTTAGTGTACTCATCACTTTACCCCCCTTTCGC
Organism: Syngnathus scovelli; assembly: GCF_024217435.2. NCBI lineage: Eukaryota > Metazoa > Chordata > Actinopteri > Syngnathiformes > Syngnathidae > Syngnathus > Syngnathus scovelli. The sequence continues at coordinate 31,261 of NW_026061230.1, forward strand.
AAAATATAGTCGGCACGTATGTGCAGAACTGTTTATTTTCATTTTAAAAATTGTCTAAGTGCCAGCGGAAGCTGTCACACGAACTGTCCTAGCTACCACGGTGCCCATCCCGGGCAGTGACGGCAAAAGGCCGATGTGTGTTTATGGAAGTCTGAATAATTTCTAAGTGCCAACGGCTCAACCGCCGTAAAGTGTCCGCCTCGGCTGGTTCTCCCGGTCGGCCCGAACGAGCGAAAATTCGGCCTCTTCCCCTGGAGGTCCGGAACATTTTGGCGAATATTTTCAAAGTGCCAACGGCTGCTCCGCCGTAAAGTGTCCGCCTCGGCTGGTTCCCCCGGTCGGCCAGAACAAGTGAAAATTCGGCCTCTTCCCCTGGAGGTCCGGAACATTTTGGCGAATATTTTCAAAGTGCCAACGGCTGCTCCGCCGTAAAGTGTCCGCCTCGGCTGGTTCCCCCGGTCGGCCAGAACAAGTGAAAATTCGGCCTCTTCCCCTGGAGGTCCGGAACATTTTGGCGAATATTTCCTAAGTGCCAACGGCTGCTCCGCCGTAAAGTGTCCGACTCGGCTGGTTCCCCCGGTCGGCCAGAACAAGTGAAAAATCGGCCTCTTCCCCTGGAAGTCCGGCCGAGTTAAGGCAAATATTTCCTAAGTGCCAACGGCTGCTCAGCCTTAAAGGGTCCGACTCGGCTGGTTCCCGATGTCGGCCAGAACAAGTGAAAATTCGGCCTCTTCCCCTGGAAGTCCGGCCGAGTTAAGGCAAATATTTCCTAAGTGCCAACGGCTGCTCCGCCGTAAAGCGTCCGACTCGGCTGGTTCCCGATGTCGGCCAGAACAAGTGAAAATTCGGCCTCTTCCCCTGGAGGTCCGTTCAAGATTAACGAATATTTCCTAAGTGCCAACGGCTGTTCCGCCGTAAAGAGTCCGACTCGGCTGGTTCCCGATGTCGGCCAGAACAAGTGAAAAATCGGCCTCTTCCCCTGGAAGTCCGGCCGAGTTCGGCGAATATTTCCTAAGTGCCAACGGCTGTTCCGCCGTAAAGAGTCCGACTCGGCTGGTTCCCGATGTCGGCCAGAACAAGTGAAAATCCGGCCTCTTCCCCTGGAAGTCCGGCCGAGTTAAGGCAAATATTTCCTAAGTGCCAACGGCTGTTCCGCCGTAAAGGGTCCGACTCGGCTGGTTCCCGATGTCGGCCAGAACAAGTGAAAAATCGGCCTCTTCCCCTGGAAGTCCGGCCGAGTTCGGCGAATATTTCCTAAGTGCCAACGGCTGTTCCGCCGTAAAGAGTCCGACTCGGCTGGTTCCCGATGTCGGCCAGAACAAGTGAAAATCCGGCCTCTTCCCCTGGAAGTCCGGCCGAGTTAAGGCAAATATTTCCTAAGTGCCAACGGCTGTTCCGCCGTAAAGAGTCCGACTCGGCTGGTTCCCGATGTCGGCCAGAACAAGTGAAAAATCGGCCTCTTCCCCTGGAAGTCCGGCCGAGTTCGGCGAATATTTCCTAAGTGCCAACGGCTGTTCCGCCGTAAAGAGTCCGACTCGGCTGGTTCCCGATGTCGGCCAGAACAAGTGAAAATCCGGCCTCTTCCCCTGGAAGTCCGGCCGAGTTAAGGCAAATATTTCCTAAGTGCCAACGGCTGTTCCGCCGTAAAGGGTCCGACTCGGCTGGTTCCCGATGTCGGCCAGAACAAGTGAAAAATCGGCCTCTTCCCCTGGAAGTCCGGCCGAGTTCGGCGAATATTTCCTAAGTGCCAACGGCTGTTCCGCCGTAAAGAGTCCGACTCGGCTGGTTCCCGATGTCGGCCAGAACAAGTGAAAATCCGGCCTCTTCCCCTGGAAGTCCGGCCGAGTTAAGGCGAATATTTCCTAAGTGCCAACGGCTGTTCCGCCGTAAAGGGTCCGACTCGGCTGGTTCCCGATGTCGGCCAGAACAAGTGAAAAATCGGCCTCTTCCCCTGGAAGTCCGGCCGAGTTCGGCGAATATTTCCTAAGTGCCAACGGCTGTTCCGCCGTAAAGAGTCCGACTCGGCTGGTTCCCGATGTCGGCCAGAACAAGTGAAAATCCGGCCTCTTCCCCTGGAAGTCCGGCCGAGTTAAGGCGAATATTTCCTAAGTGCCAACGGCTGTTCCGCCGTAAAGGGTCCGACTCGGCTGGTTCCCGATGTCGGCCAGAACAAGTGAAAAATCGGCCTCTTCCCCTGGAAGTCCGGCCGAGTTCGGCGAATATTTCCTAAGTGCCAACGGCTGTTCCGCCGTAAAGAGTCCGACTCGGCTGGTTCCCGATGTCGGCCAGAACAAGTGAAAATCCGGCCTCTTCCCCTGGAAGTCCGGCCGAGTTAAGGCGAATATTTCCTAAGTGCCAACGGCTGCTCAGCCTTAAAGTGTCCGACTCGGCTGGTTCCCGATGTCGGCCCGAACGAGCGAAAATTCGGCCTCTTCCCCTGGAGGTCCGGAACATTTTGGCGAATATTTCCTAAGTGCCAACGGCTGCTCCGCCGTAAAGTGTCCGACTCGGCTGGTTCCCGATGTCGGCCAGAACAAGTGAAAATCCGGCCTCTTCCCCTGGAAGTCCGGCCAAGTTCGGCGAATATTTCCTAAGTGCCAACGGCTGCTCCGCCGTAAAGAGACCGACTCGGCTGGTTCCCGATGTCGGCCAGAACAAGTGAAAATTCGGCCTCTTCCCCTGGAGGTCAGTTGAAGTTTAACGAATATTTCCTAAGTGCCAACGGCTGCTCCGCCGTAAAGTGTCCGACTCGGCTGGTTCCCGATGTCGGCCAGAACAAGTGAATATTCGGCCTCTTCCCCTGGAGGTCCGGACATTTTGGCAAATATTTCCTAAGTGCCAACGGCTGCTCCGCCGTAAAGAGTCCGACTCGGCTGGTTCCCGATGTCGGCCAGAACAAGTGAAAAATCGGCCTCTTCCCCTGGAAGTCCGGCCGAGTTCGGCGAATATTTCCTAAGTGCCAACGGCTGTTCCGCCGTAAAGAGTCCGACTCGGCTGGTTCCCGATGTCGGCCAGAACAAGTGAAAATTCGGCCTCTTCCCCTGGAGGTCCGTTCAAGATTAACGAATATTTTCTAAGTGCCAACGGCTGCTCCGCCGTAAAGCGTCCGACTCGGCTGGTTCCCGATGTCGGCCAGAACAAGTGAAAATTCGGCCTCTTCCCCTGGAAGTCCGGCCGAGTTAAGGCAAATATTTCCTAAGTGCCAACGGCTGCTCAGCCTTTAAGTGTCCGACTCGGCTGGTTCCCGATGTCGGCCAGAACAAGTGAAAATCCGGCCTCTTCCCCTGGAAGTCCGGCCGAGTTAAGGCAAATATTTCCTAAGTGCCAACGGCTGCTCAGCCGTAAAGGGTCCGACTTGGCTGGTTCCCGATGTCGGCCAGAACAAGTGAAAATTCGGCCTCTTCCCCTGGAGGTCAGTTGAAGTTTAACGAATATTTTCTAAGTGCCAACGGCTGCTCCGCCGTAAAGTGTCCGCCTCGGCCGGTTCACCCAGTCGGCCAGAACAAGTGAAAATTTGGCCTCTTCCCCTGGAGGTCCGGAACATTTTGGCGAATATTTTCTAAGTGCCAACGGCTGCTCCGCCGTAAAGCGTCCGACTCGGCTGGTTCCCGATGTCGGCCAGAACAAGTGACAATTCGGCCTCTTCCCCTGGAGGTCCTTTCAAGTTTAACGAATATTTTCTAAGTGCCAACGGCTGCTCCGCCTTAAAGCGTCCGACTCGGCTGGTTCCCGATGTCGGCCAGAACAGGTGAAAATTCGGCCTCTTCCCCTGGAGGTCCGTTCAAGTTTGGCGAATATTTTCTAAGTGCCAACGGCTGCTCCGCCTTAAAGTGTCCGACTCGGCTGGTTCCCGATGTCGGGCAGAACAAGTGACAATTCGGCCTCTTCCCCTGGAAGTCCGGCCGAGTTTGGCGAATATTTTCTAAGTGCCAACGGCTGCTCCGCCGTAAAGAGTCCGACTCGGCTGGTTCCCGATGTCGGCCAGAAAAAGTGACAATTCGGCCTCTTCCCCTGGAGGTCCTTTGAAGTTTAGCGAATATTTTCTAAGTGCCAACGGCTCTTGCGCCGAAAAGCGTCCGCCTCGGCTGGTTCCCGCGGTCGGCCGTAATAGGCGAAAATTCGGCCTCTTCCCCTGGAGCGACCTCCAAATTTGGGCGAAATTTTTTCTAAGTGCCTAAAGGTACCAGGGGTTGGGGTACCAGGGGTGCATTACCAACTGGTCTTTTGTCAACCCATGTACTTTTTCTAGAGTACATGGGTTGGTCCCCCCACTTAGTGTACTCATCACTTTACCCCCCTTTCGCAAAATATAGTCAGAACGAGCATGGGGGACGCAATTGTTTTCCATGCAAATCAATTGGGCCTGGTCCGAGCGCTGGTAACGGCCGCCAGCAAGCGTCCCCTGCTCGGATAGCAGAACTGAAGAAGGCACGGCACTTCCAGAGAGAGAGAGAGAAAATTTTCTAAGTGCCACATTTCTCAAAAATTTTCAAAGTGCCACATCTCTCAAAAAATTTCTAAGTGCCACATCTCTCAAAAAATTTCTAAGTGCCACATCTCTGAAAAACATTTCTAAGTGCCACATCTCTGAAAAACTTTCTAAGTGCCACATCTCTGAAAAATTTTCTAAGTGCCACAGCACGGCTGTGAAATATTCAAAGTCCTACAGGCATTGGCAGAATCCGCGGACGGCCGTCTGCTCCCGGCGGCCGCCGCGAAGCTACTACCCCCTCCCGGGGACGGCTGTCTGCTCCCGGCAGCCGTCCTTACCCCCCTCCCCCGTTTGCACCGCCTGAAGTTAGACCCGCCTTGGTAGGGCCCCCACCGGCCCCGGCTCGCCGGCGTTGGGTGGACGGTTCCTGCCCACTTGCGGGTCCCGGTCGCTTGGCAACCGACCGGGGAGGACCAGCCGCCTCCTTAAACACAGGCTGGAAGGGAAATCCGATCAAGCTACGGAGGACCGGCCGCCTCCATAAACTCAGGCCGGAAGGGAAATCCAATCAAGCTACGGAGGACCGGCCGCCTCCATAAACACAGGCCGGAAGGGAAATCCAATCAAGCTACGGAGGACCGGCCGCCTCCATAAACTCAGGCCGGAAGGGAAATCCGATCAAGTTACGGAGGACCGGTCGCCTCCCTAAACACAGGCCGGGCAAAAATCCACGAATGGCCCGTCAAGGGTAGAAGGTCATCCAAGGAAGGAGGTACCGGCCGCCTCCTTAAACACAGGCCGGGCAAAAATCTGCGAATGGCCCGTCAAGGGTAGTAGGTCATCCAAGAAAGGGGGTACCGGCCGCCTCTATTAACAGGCCGGGCAAAAATCTGCGAATGGGCCCGTCAAGGGTAGTGGGTCATCCAAGGAAGGAGGTACCGGCCGCCTCCTTAAACACAGGCCGGGCAAAAATCTGCGAATGGCCCGTCAAGGGTAGTAGGTCATCCAAGAAAGGGGGTACCGGCCGCCTCTATTAACAGGCCGGGCAAAAATCTGCGAATGGGCCCGTCAAGGGTAGTGGGTCATCCAAGGAAGGAGGTACCGGCCGCCTCCTTAAACACAGGCCGGGCAAAAATCTGCGAATGGCCCGTCAAGGGTAGTAGGTCATCCAAGAAAGGGGGTACCGGCCGCCTCTATTAACAGGCCGGGCAAAAATCTGCGAATGGGCCCGTCAAGGGTAGTGGGTCATCCAAGGAAGGAGGTACCGGCCGCCTCCTTAAACACAGGCCGGGCAAAAATCTGCGAACGGTCCGTCAAGGATTCTGGCTCATCCAAGAAAGGGGGTACCGGCCGCCTTACTAACAGGCCGGAGTACAGGGGGCGAAAGGCTGTCGATGGGGAAGGATCGGGGCCGACGGCTAATCTAGCGATGCCCGCGTCGGGCGGTCACTCCGACGAATGAGCGGGGCCGAATCCGGCGCGAGGCGGCCTTCAGGCACGTGGTTCGAGACGACCTCACCCGGCTCTAGCCCGGAGGATCGGAGGCAACGGCCGTCTCCTTAAGCTAAGGCCGGACGAAAATCTGCGGATGCGGTCCATCCAAGGCAGACGGAGGTACCGGCCGCCTCGGTAAACAAAGCCCGGGCAAAAATCTGCGAATGGTCCGTCAAGGATTCTGGCTCATCCAAGGTGGGGGTACCGGCCGCCTCTATTAACAGGCCGGAGTACAGGGGGCGAAAGGCTGTCGATGGGGAAGGATCGGGGCCACGGCTAATCTAGCGATGCCCGCGTCGGGCGGTCACGTCCGA
>NW_026061230.1:50000-54686 GCF_024217435.2 Syngnathus scovelli
GGTGACAAAAAAAATCCACCCCTGGTACCTAAAAATTTCTCCAGCGGCGGGCCCCTGGCCTAAACTTTCTCCGGCCCGCGCAACACGCACTTTCCGTCGGACACGGACGGAGGCAACGTCCCCCTCCTGCGGTGACAAAAAAAATCCACCCCTGGTACCTAAAAATTTCTCCAGCGGCGGGCCCCTGGCCTAAATTTTCTCCGGCCCGCGCAACACGCACTTTGCGCCGGACGCCGGTCCCAAACCACCACCGCCGACCGCCACAAGGCGACAGCCACCATCCCCAAGCGCCATCCCCGACCGCCACAAGGCGACCGCCACCAGCCGACCGCCACAAGGCGACAGCCACCATCCCCAAGCGCCACCAGCCGACCGCCACCAGCCGACCGCCACAAGGCGACAGCCACCAACCCCAAGCGCCACCCCCGACCGCCACCAGCCGACCGCCACCAGCCGACCGCCACAAGGCGACAGCCACCATCCCCAAGCGCCACCCCCGACCGCCACCAGCCGACCGCCACCAGCCGACCGCCAGCAGCCGACCGCCACAAGGCGACAGCCACCATCCCCAAGCGCCACCCCCCGACCGCCACCCCCCGACCGCCACCAGCCGACCGCCACACCAGCCGACCGCCACAAGGCGACAGCCACCATCCCCAAGCGCCACCCCCGACCGCCACCCCCCGACCGCCACCAGCCGACCGCCACCAGCCGACCGCCACAAGGCGACAGCCACCATCCCCAAGCGCCACCCCCGACCGCCACCAGCCGACCGCCACCAGCCGACCGCCACCAGCCGACCGCCACAAGGCGACAGCCACCATCCCCAAGCGCCACCCCCGACCGCCACCCCCCGACCGCCACCAGCCGACCGCCACCAGCCGACCGCCACAAGGCGACAGCCACCATCCCCAAGCGCCACCCCCGACCGCCACCAGCCGACCGCCACCAGCCGACCGCCACAAGGCGACAGCCACCATCCCCAAGCGCCACCCCCGACCGCCACCAGCCGACCGCCACCAGCCGACCGCCACCAGCCGACCGCCACAAGGCGACAGCCACCATCCCCAAGCGCCACCCCCGACCGCCACCCCCCCGACCGCCACCAGCCGACCGCCACCAGCCGACCGCCACAAGGCGACAGCCACCATCCCCAAGCGCCACCCCCGACCGCCACCCCCCGACCGCCACCAGCCGACCGCCACCAGCCGACCGCCACAAGGCGACAGCCACCATCCCCAAGCGCCATCCCCGACCGCCACAAGGCGACCGCCACCAGCCGACCGCCACCAGCCGACAGCCACCATCCCCAAGCGCCATCCCCAAGCGCCACCAGCCGACCGCCACCAGCCGACAGCCACCATCCCCAAGCGCCATCCCCAAGCGCCACCCCCGACCGCCACCAGCCGACCGCCACCAGCCGACCGCCACCGGCCGACCGCCACCGGCCGTTCGCGGTGTGCGCCGCCGTTCCCCAAGCACCCTCCGGGACGAAGCCGGAGCCAGAGAATAGCAGCGGCCGTGCGTAAAAGCTGCGGCCGGGCCTCGCGGAGGGTCCCCGGGCAGCGAGCTGCCGAGCCCCGGCCTCCAGCTTCCACCAGGTAATAGGACCGGGCGCGCGCAAAAGCTGCGGCCGGGGCCTGGCGGAAGGTCCTCGGGCATCCAGCGAGATCACACGGCCCCCACCGGAGGCGGCTAGCGCCTCCGTAGAGTAGTGCCGGCCCGCGGAAGCGGCCGCCCGTCAGCCTGCGTTGCCGCTGGTCGAAAAATGCACAAAGTGCCAAACCCCATTCATTTACAACGGCGTGTCCGCCAGAGGGCGCACTTCCCCCGGCGGACCAGCCGGCGGCTCCTCCGTGAAAGCCTATCCGCCTGGCGGTGGCTCCGGGCCGGCCTGGATTCCGGACCGCCACCGCTCACTCGCGGGACCCTAATCGGCCCGCGGACCAGCCGGCGGGACCTCCGTGAAAGCCTATCCGCCTGGCGGTGCCTCCTGGCCGGCCTGGATTCCGGACCGCCACCGCTCACTTCGCGGGACCCTAATCGGCCCGCGGACCAGCCGGCGGATCCTCCGTGAAAGCCTATCCGCCTTCGCCGGTTCCCCGGCCGGCCACGGGTGGCGAGAATCCGGCCTCCTCGCCCGGAGCGCGCTTCGACTTGGGCGAAAAATGCACCAAGTGCCAAACCCCATTCATTTACAACGGCGTGTCCGCCAGAGGGCGCACTTCCTCCGGCCGGCGGGGCTCGTTAGAGAGCGCGTCCGCCTTGGCCGGTTCCCCGGCCGGCCACGGGTGGCGAGAATCCGGCCTCCTCGCCCGGAGCGCGCTTCGACTTGGGCGAAAAATGCACTAAGTGCCAAACCCCATTCATTTACAACGGCGTGTCCGCCAGAGGGCGCACTTCCTCCGGCCGGCGGGGCTCGTTAGAGAGCGCGTCCGCTTTCGCCGGTTCCCCGGTCGGCCGCGAACGGCGAAAAGCCGGCCTCTTCCCCCGGAGCCCGGTGGGCGAATTTTTTTTTTTTTTTTTTTTTTTTTTTTCAAAGTGCCAACGGCTCTCGCGCCGCGCTGCGTCCGCCTTCGCCGGTTCCCCGGTCGGCCCGAACGAGCGAAAATTCGGCCTCTTGCCCCGGAGCCCGGTCGGCGAATTATTTATTTATTTATTTATTTATTTATTTATTTTTCCAAAGTGCCAACGGCTCTCGCGCCGCGATGCGTCCGCCTTCGCCGGTTCCCCGGTCGGCCACGAACGGCCAAAAATCGGCCTCTCCCCCCGGAGCCCGGTCGGCGAATTATTATTTATTTATTTATTTATTTATTTATTTTTCCAAAGTGCCAACGGCTCTCGCGCCGCGATGCGTCCGCCTTCGCCGGTTCCCCCGGTCGGCCACGAAGTATTGCGCATGATTATACGCGATGTTAATATTTATTTAATTATTAAATAAATACATACATGTGTTTATTAATGATATACGCGATGTTAATATTTATTTAATTATTACCTATATTATGAATAAACTAACGGTGATTTTACACGATTTGACTACATACGTGACCGTGATATAGTGCCGAGGGCTCCCGCGCCGTCACGCGTCCGCCTTGGCACGGGTCGCCCGCGGCAGCGAGCGTTCGGCTCGCGGGGGTCCGCGGGGTGTTATTAGGGAGTGCGGCAGCCGTGCCGAGGCTCCGGCCGGCCGCCGGAAGTCCCGCGGGGGAGCGTCGGAGCTCCGCGAGGCCGGCCGGGGAGCCTCTTAGTCATCGCCCGCGCTCGCGGTGGTCCCGGTCGCTTAAAGTGCCACGGGAGGCGTAGCGATGCGAGTGAGTGTGCGCAAAGTGCGAGAGGCGGTGCATTTACGCGCCGTGTCCGCGAGAGGGAGGCAATTCCCCGTTGCGACCTCCGGGAGATCAGCGGGCCGCCGAAAAGGCTCGGCCGGGGTGCCTGGAGCCTCCTCGGGCGTCGAGTTAGGAGGGGGGCGCGCGGAGAACCGGCTGGATGTCCCCTGGAAGCTCAGCGGGCCGTGGGAAAGGCTTGGCCGGGGTGCCGGAAGCCTCGGCCGGCTTAAAAGTGAGGAGGAAAGCGCGCGGAGAACCGGCCGGAGGTCCCCTGGAAGCTCAGCGGGCCGTGGAGAAAGCTTAGCCGGGGTGCCTGGAGCCTCGGCCGGCTTAAAATGTGAGGAGGAAAGCGCGCGGAGAACCGGCCGGAGGTCCCCTGGAAGCTCAGCGGGACGTGGGAAACGCTTGGCCGGGGTGCCGGAAGCCTCGGCCGGCTTAAAAGTGAGGAGGAAAGCGCGCGGAGAACCGGCCGGAGGTCCCCTGGAAGCTCAGCGGGCCGTGGGAAACGCTTGGCCGGGGTGCCGGGAGCCTCGGCCGGCTTAAAACGTGAGGAGGAAAGCACCGGGAGAACCGGCTGGAGGTCTTCTGGAAGCTCAGCGGGCCGCCGAAAACGCGTAGCCGAGGTGCCGGGAGCCTCCTCGGGCGTCAAAAGTGAGGAGCGACGCACCCCCGAGAACCGCCCGGGTCCTCCAGCCACCGTTGAAAAAGACGTCGAGTCAGGCTACCTTAAGAGAGTCACAGTTACTCCCGCCGTTTACCCGCGCGGAGCGTCATCGCCTCCGCGAACCGTCAAAAATAAATAAATACATAAATAAATGTCAAGTGAGCCTACCTTAAGAGAGTCGTAGTTACTCCCGCCGTTTGGCCGCTCAAAGTGTCATCGGAAGCGGACCCACGCAAGTAAGTGTGCGCAAAGTGCGAGAGGTGGTGTTTTTACTCGCCGCGTCCGCCAGAGGGAGGCAATTCCCCGCCGCGGCGGCACCGGCAGCTTCCGAGCGTCTCCCCGAGCGCTCGGAAGTCCGTGCGGGGGGGAGATGAGAGCCGTGCGAGGTACCAGGTGGAGCCGGACGGCGCGGTGCTTCCAAGCAGCCGATCCGCTGGGCTTGGAGCTATTTTCGGCCACTTGGCGCGCGAGCACGGCCTCCCGGGTGGTGCCGGGGGGTGGTGCGTGAGCGCGCCGGCCGCTGGAAGTCCCGCGGAGGAGCGCCGGAGCTCCGCGAGGCCGGCCGGGGAGCCTCTTAGTCGTCACCCGGGGCCGCCGGAGCACCGGGGGGTGGTGCGCGAGCGCGCCGGCCGCCGGAGGTCCCGCGGAGGAGCGTCGGAGCTCCGCGAGGCCGGGGAGCCTCTCGGTAATCAC
>NW_026061231.1:7500-27500 GCF_024217435.2 Syngnathus scovelli
CTCCGTGACCCAGACGGGACTGTGCGCACCCCGAGTCAGACTCGGTTCGGCGCGGCCCGCTGCGGCCGGCTGGCGAGGTGAGATGTGGGCCATTGCCGCGCTCCCGACGAACCGTTCCGGGGGGCTGGTGACGTCGCGCGTTCGGCGCTGATGCTGCGACCGGGAGGGAAGCTGCGCCCCGTCCGAGTCAGACTCGGTCGTTGCGGCCCCCCCGAGCCCGCACGCCTCACGCGGAGGGGTCATACGCCCCGGCGGCCACGATAGACGCCTCCCGCTTCGCGGTGGTCGGGAAGGCGTGTGCGGATATGTGCGGAGGTTGGGACTCGGGCTTGGTCTTTGAGAAATCGGTTTCGCGGTCGACCGGCGCGGCCGGCGGACGCCCACGTGGCGTGCCGCAAGTCGGATCGCGCGCTCGGCCTCCGTGGATGGCCTCTGGGTGAGGTTGAGCCGGGGCGTCTCGGTTTCGCTGCCGTACGGTTCGCGCTAGGCCTGCGCGGGCGGCGCGGGGCGCGCGCTCGCGCGGCGGCCGTAGCGCTGGAGTGCGACCCGCAAGTGGGGAGGAACCGTCCACCCAACGCCGGCGGTAGCCGGGGCCGGTGGGGGCCCTACCAAGGCGGGTCATGGGCGCATGTCGGTCAGGTTATAAGAGTGTTTTTCGCTCCGGGCTAGAGCCGGGTGAGGTCGTCTCGAACCACGTGCCTGAAGGCCGCCTCGCGCCGGATTCGGCCCCGCTCATTCGTCGGAGTGACCGCCCGACGCGGGCATCGCTAGATTAGCCGTGGCCCCGATCCTTCCCCATCGACAGCCTTTCGCCCCCTTGTGCTCCGGCCTGTTAATAGAGGCGGCCGGTACCCCTTCCTTGGATGAGAGAGAATCCTTAACGGACCATTCGCAGATTTTCGCCCGGCCTCTGTTTACCGAGGCGGCCGGTACCTCCGTCTGCCTTGGATGGACCGCATCCGCAGATTTTCGTCCGGCCTTAGCTTAAGGAGACGGCCGTTGCCTCCACACCTTGGAGATGATATTCGCTCCGGGCTAGAGCCGGGTGAGGTCGTCTCGAACCACGTGCCTGAAGGCCGCCTCGCGCCGGATTCGGCCCCGCTCATTCGTCGGAGTGACCGCCCGACGCGGGCATCGCTAGATTAGCCGTGGCCCCGATCCTTCCCCATCGACAGCCTTTCGCCCCCTTGTGCTCCGGCCTGTTAATAGAGGCGGCCGGTACCCCTTCCTTGGATGAGAGAGAATCCTTAACGGACCATTCGCAGATTTTCGCCCGGCCTCTGTTTACCGAGGCGGCCGGTACCTCCGTCTGCCTTGGATGGACCGCATCCGCAGATTTTCGTCCGGCCTTAGCTTAAGGAGACGGCCGTTGCCTCCACACCTTGGAGATGATATTCGCTCCGGGCTAGAGCCGGGTGAGGTCGTCTCGAACCACGTGCCTGAAGGCCGCCTCGCGCCGGATTCGGCCCCGCTCATTCGTCGGAGTGACCGCCCGACGCGGGCATCGCTAGATTAGCCGTGGCCCCGATCCTTCCCCATCGACAGCCTTTCGCCCCCTTCGCTCCGGCCTCTGAGGCGGCCGGTACCCCTTTCTTGGATGAGCCAGAACCCTTGACGGGCCGTTCGCAGATTTTTGCCCGGGCTTTGTTTACCGAGGCGGCCGGTACCTCCGTCTGCCTTGGATGGACCGCATCCGCAGATTTTCGTCCGGCCTTAGCTTAAGGAGACGGCCGTTGCCTCCGATCCTCCGGGCTAGAGCCGGGTGAGGTCGTCTCGAACCACGTGCCTGAAGGCCGCCTACGCCGGATTCGGCCCCGCTCATTCGTCGGAGTGACCGCCCGACGCGGGCATCGCTAGATTAGCCGTGGCCCCGATCCTTCCCCATCGACAGCCTTTCGCCCCCTGTGCTCCGGCCTGTTAGTAAGGCGGCCGGTACCCCCTTTCTTGGATGAGACAGAATCCTTGACGGACCGTTCGCAGATTTTTGCCCGGCCTCTGTTTACCGAGGCGGCCGGTACCTCCGTCTGCCTTGGATGGACCGCATCCGCAGATTTTCGTCCGGCCTTAGCTTAAGGAGACGGCCGTTGCCTCCGATCCTCCGGGCTAGAGCCGGGTGAGGTCGTCTCGAACCACGTGCCTGAAGGCCGCCTACGCCGGATTCGGCCCCGCTCATTCGTCGGAGTGACCGCCCGACGCGGGCATCGCTAGATTAGCCGTGGCCCCGATCCTTCCCCATCGACAGCCTTTCGCCCCCTTCGCTCCGGCCTCTGAGGCGGCCGGTACCCCTTTCTTGGATGAGACAGAACCCTTGACGGGCCGTTCGCAGATTTTTGCCCGGGCTTTATTTACCGAGGCGGCCGGTACCTCCGTCTGCCTTGGATGGACCGCATCCGCAGATTTTCGTCCGGCCTTAGCTTAAGGAGACGGCCGTTGCCTCCACACCTTGGAGATGATATTCGCTCCGGGCTAGAGCCGGGTGAGGTCGTCTCGAACCACGTGCCTGAAGGCCGCCTACGCCGGATTCGGCCCCGCTCATTCGTCGGAGTGACCGCCCGACGCGGGCATCGCTAGATTAGCCGTGGCCCCGATCCTTCCCCATCGACAGCCTTTCGCCCCCTTCGCTCCGGCCTCTGAGGCGGCCGGTACCCCTTTCTTGGATGAGACAGAACCCTTGACGGGCCGTTCGCAGATTTTTGCCCGGGCTTTATTTACCGAGGCGGCCGGTACCTCCGTCTGCCTTGGATGGACCGCATCCGCAGATTTTCGTCCGGCCTTAGCTTAAGGAGACGGCCGTTGCCTCCGATCCTCCGGGCTAGAGCCGGGTGAGGTCGTCTCGAACCACGTGCCTGAAGGCCGCCTCGCGCCGGATTCGGCCCCGCTCATTCGTCGGAGTGACCGCCCGACGCGGGCATCGCTAGATTAGCCGTGGCCCCGATCCTTCCCCATCGACAGCCTTTCGCCCCCTTCGCTCCGGCCTCTGAGGCGGCCGGTACCCCTTTCTTGGATGAGACAGAACCCTTGACGGGCCGTTCGCAGATTTTTGCCCGGCCTGTGTTTAAGGAGGCGGCCGGTACCTCCCTCCTTGGATGACCAACAACCCTTGACGGGCCATTCGCAGATTTTTGCCCGGCCTGTGTTTAAGGAGGCGGCCGGTACCTCCCTCCTTGGATGACCAACAACCCTTGACGGGCCATTCGCAGATTTTTGCCCGGCCTGTGTTTAAGGAGGCGGCCGGTACCTCCCTCCTTGGATGACCTTCTACCCTTGACGGGCCATTCGCAGATTTTTGCCCGGCCTGTGTTTAAGGAGGCGGCCGGTACCTCCCACCTTGGATGACCCACTACCCTTGACGGGCCCATTCGCAGATTTTTGCCCGGCCTGTGTTTAGGGAGGCGGCCGGTACCTCCCACCTTGGATGACCCACTACCCTTGACGGGCCCATTCGCAGATTTTTGCCCGGCCTGTGTTTAGGGAGGCGACCGGTCCTCCGTAGCTTGATCGGATTTCCCTTCCGGCCTGTGTTTAAGGAGGCGGCCGGTCCTCCGTAGCTTGACCGGATTTCCCTTCCAGCCTGTGTTTAAGGAGGCGGCTGGTCCTCCCCGGTCGGTTGCCAAGCGACCGGGACCCGCAAGTGGGCAGGAACCGTCCACCCAACGCCGGCGAGCCGGGGCCGGTGGGGGCCCTACCAAGGCGGGTCTAACTTCAGGCGGTGCAAACGGGGGAGGGGGGTAAGGACGGCTGCCGGGAGCAGACAGCCGTCCCCGGGAGGGGGTAGTAGCTTCGCGGCGGCCGCCGGGAGCAGACGGCCGTCCGCGCATTCTGCCAATGCCTGTAGGACTTTGAATATTTCACAGCCGTGCCGTGGCACTTAGAAAGTTTTTCAGAGATGTGGCACTTTGAAAGTTTTTGAGAGATGTGGCACTTTGAAATTTTTTGAGAGATGTGGCACTTAGAAATTTTTTGAGAAATGTGGCACTTAGAAATTTTTTGAGAAATGTGGCACTTTGAAAATTTTTGAGAAATGTGGCACTTAGAAAATTTTCTCTCTCTCTCTGGAAGTGCCGTGCCTTCTTCAGTTCTGCTATCCGAGCAGGGGACGCTTGCTGGCGGCCGTTACCAGCGCTCGGACCAGGCCCAATTGATTTGCATGGAAAACAATTGCGTCCCCCATGCTCGTTCTGACTATATTTTGCGAAAGGGGGGTAAAGTGATGAGTACACTAAGTGGGGGGACCAACCCATGTACTCTAGAAAAAGTACATGGGTTGACAAAAGACCAGTTGGTAATGCACCCCTGGTACCCAAACCCCTGGTACCTTTAGGCACTTAGAAAAAATTTCGCCCAAATTTGGAGGTCGCTCCAGGGGAAGAGGCCGAATTTTCGCCTATTACGGCCGACCGCGGGAACCAGCCGAGGCGGACGCTTTTCGGCGCAAGAGCCGTTGGCACTTAGAAAATATTCGCTAAACTTCAAAGGACCTCCAGGGGAAGAGGCCGAATTGTCACTTTTTCTGGCCGACATCGGGAACCAGCCGAGTCGGACTCTTTACGGCGGAGCAGCCGTTGGCACTTAGAAAATATTCGCCAAACTCGGCCGGACTTCCAGGGGAAGAGGCCGAATTGTCACTTGTTCTGCCCGACATCGGGAACCAGCCGAGTCGGACGCTTTAAGGCGGAGCAGCCGTTGGCACTTAGAAAATATTCGCCAAACTTGAACGGACCTCCAGGGGAAGAGGCCGAATTTTCACTTGTTCTGCCCGACATCGGGAACCAGCCGAGTCGGACGCTTTAAGGCGGAGCAGCTGTTGGCACTTAGAAAATATTCCCCAAACTTGAACGGACCTCCAGGGGAAGAGGCCGAATTTTCACCTGTTCTGGCCGACATCGGGAACCAGCCGAGTCGGACGCTTTAAGGCGGAGCAGCCGTTGGCACTTAGAAAATATTCGTTAAACTTGAAAAGACCTCCAGGGGAAGAGGCCGAATTTTCACTTGTTCTGGCCGACATCGGGAACCAGCCGAGTCGGACGCTTTAAGGCGGAGCAGCCGTTGGCACTTAGAAAATATTCGTTAAACTTGAAAAGACCTCCAGGGGAAGAGGCCGAATTGTCACTTGTTCTGGCCGACATCGGGAACCAGCCGAGTCGGGACCTTTAAGGCTGAGCAGCCGTTGGCACTTAGGAAATATTTGCCTTAACTCGGCCGGACTTCCAGGGGAAGAGGCCGGATTTTCACTTGTTCTGGCCGACATCGGGAACCAGCCGAGTCGGACTCTTTACGGCGGAACAGCCGTTGGCACTTAGGAAATATTTGCCTTAACTCGGCCGGACTTCCAGGGGAAGAGGCCGATTTTTCACTTGTTCTGGCCGACCGGGGGAACCAGCCGAGTCGGACTCTTTACGGCGGAACAGCCGTTGGCACTTAGGAAATATTCGCCGAACTCGGCCGGACTTCCAGGGGAAGAGGCCGATTTTTCACTTGTTCTGGCCGACATCGGGAACCAGCCGAGTCGGACCCTTTACGGCGGAACAGCCGTTGGCACTTTGGAAATATTTGCCTTAACTCGGCCGGACTTCCAGGGGAAGAGGCCGGATTTTCACTTGTTCTGGCCGACCGGGGGAACCGGCCGAGGCGGACACTTTACGGCGGAGCAGCCGTTGGCACTTAGGAAATATTTGCCTTAACTCGGCCGGACTTCCAGGGGAAGAGGCCGGATTTTCACTTGTTCTGGCCGACATCGGGAACCAGCCGAGTCGGACACTTTAAGGCTGAGCAGCCGTTGGCACTTAGGAAATATTTGCCTTAACTCGGCCGGACTTCCAGGGGAAGAGGCCGGATTTTCACTTGTTCTGGCCGACATCGGGAACCAGCCGAGTCGGACACTTTAAGGCTGAGCAGCCGTTGGCACTTAGGAAATATTTGCCTTAACTCGGCCGGACTTCCAGGGGAAGAGGCCGGATTTTCACTTGTTCTGGCCGACATCGGGAACCAGCCGAGTCGGACCCTTTACGGCGGAACAGCCGTTGGCACTTAGGAAATATTTGCCTTAACTCGGCCGGACTTCCAGGGGAAGAGGCCGATTTTTCACTTGTTCTGGCCGACCGGGGGAACCAGCCGAGTCGGACTCTTTACGGCGGAACAGCCGTTGGCACTTAGGAAATATTCGCCGAACTCGGCCGGACTTCCAGGGGAAGAGGCCGATTTTTCACTTGTTCTGGCCGACATCGGGAACCAGCCGAGTCGGACCCTTTACGGCGGAACAGCCGTTGGCACTTAGGAAATATTTGCCTTAACTCGGCCGGACTTCCAGGGGAAGAGGCCGGATTTTCACTTGTTCTGGCCGACCGGGGGAACCGGCCGAGGCGGACACTTTACGGCGGAGCAGCCGTTGGCACTTAGGAAATATTTGCCTTAACTCGGCCGGACTTCCAGGGGAAGAGGCCGGATTTTCACTTGTTCTGGCCGACATCGGGAACCAGCCGAGTCGGACACTTTAAGGCTGAGCAGCCGTTGGCACTTAGGAAATATTTGCCTTAACTCGGCCGGACTTCCAGGGGAAGAGGCCGGATTTTCACTTGTTCTGGCCGACATCGGGAACCAGCCGAGTCGGACACTTTAAGGCTGAGCAGCCGTTGGCACTTAGGAAATATTTGCCTTAACTCGGCCGGACTTCCAGGGGAAGAGGCCGGATTTTCACTTGTTCTGGCCGACATCGGGAACCAGCCGAGTCGGACTCTTTACGGCGGAACAGCCGTTGGCACTTAGGAAATATTTGCCTTAACTCGGCCGGACTTCCAGGGGAAGAGGCCGATTTTTCACTTGTTCTGGCCGACCGGGGGAACCAGCCGAGTCGGACTCTTTACGGCGGAACAGCCGTTGGCACTTAGGAAATATTCGCCGAACTCGGCCGGACTTCCAGGGGAAGAGGCCGATTTTTCACTTGTTCTGGCCGACATCGGGAACCAGCCGAGTCGGACCCTTTACGGCGGAACAGCCGTTGGCACTTAGGAAATATTTGCCTTAACTCGGCCGGACTTCCAGGGGAAGAGGCCGGATTTTCACTTGTTCTGGCCGACCGGGGGAACCGGCCGAGGCGGACACTTTACGGCGGAGCAGCCGTTGGCACTTAGGAAATATTTGCCTTAACTCGGCCGGACTTCCAGGGGAAGAGGCCGGATTTTCACTTGTTCTGGCCGACATCGGGAACCAGCCGAGTCGGACACTTTAAGGCTGAGCAGCCGTTGGCACTTAGGAAATATTTGCCTTAACTCGGCCGGACTTCCAGGGGAAGAGGCCGGATTTTCACTTGTTCTGGCCGACATCGGGAACCAGCCGAGTCGGACACTTTAAGGCTGAGCAGCCGTTGGCACTTAGGAAATATTTGCCTTAACTCGGCCGGACTTCCAGGGGAAGAGGCCGGATTTTCACTTGTTCTGGCCGACATCGGGAACCAGCCGAGTCGGACTCTTTACGGCGGAACAGCCGTTGGCACTTAGGAAATATTCGCCGAACTCGGCCGGACTTCCAGGGGAAGAGGCCGATTTTTCACTTGTTCTGGCCGACATCGGGAACCAGCCGAGTCGGACCCTTTACGGCGGAACAGCCGTTGGCACTTAGGAAATATTTGCCTTAACTCGGCCGGACTTCCAGGGGAAGAGGCCGGATTTTCACTTGTTCTGGCCGACCGGGGGAACCGGCCGAGGCGGACACTTTACGGCGGAGCAGCCGTTGGCACTTAGGAAATATTCGCCAAAATGTTCCGGACCTCCAGGGGAAGAGGCCGAATTTTCGCTCGTTCTGGCCGACCGGAGGAACCAGCCGAGGCGGACACTTTACGGCGGTTGAGCCGTTGGCACTTAGGAAATATTCGCCAAAATGTTCCGGACCTCCAGGGGAAGAGGCCGAATTTTCACTTGTTCTGGCCGACCGGGGGAACCGGCCGAGGCGGACACTTTACGGCGGAGCAGCCGTTGGCACTTAGGAAATATTCGCCAAAATGTTCCGGACCTCCAGGGGAAGTGGCCGAATTTTCACTCGTTCTGGCCGACCGGAGGAACCAGCCGAGGCGGACACTTTACGGCGGTTGAGCCGTTGGCACTTAGGAAATATTCGCCAAAATGTTCCGGACCTCCAGGGGAAGAGGCCGAATTTTCACTTGTTCTGGCCGACCGGGGGAACCAGCCGAGGCGGACACTTTACGGCGGAGCACCCGTTAGCACTTAGAAAATATTCGCCAAAATGTTCCGGACCTCCAGGGAAAGAGGCCGAATTTTCGCTCGTTCGGGCCGACCGGGAGAACCGGCCGAGGCGGACACTTTACGGCGGTTGAGCCGTTGGCACTTAGAAATTATTCAGACTTCCATCAAACACACATCGGCCTTTTGCCGTCACTGCCCGGGATGGGCACCGTGGTAGCTCGGACAGTTCGTGTGACAGCTTCCGCTGGCACTTAGACAATTTTTAAAATGAAAATAAACAGTTCTGCACATACGTGCCGACTATATTTTGCGAAAGGGGGGTAAAGTGATGAGTACACTAAGTGGGGGGACCAAGTACATAAAGCCCACCCCTGGTACCTCAGAGAGGCCGAATTGACACATTTTGTGTCCGACCGCGGGAACCAGCCGAGGCGGACGCTTTTCGGCGCAAGAGCCGTTGGCACT
The DNA here is from genome assembly GCF_024217435.2 of Syngnathus scovelli. Lineage (NCBI taxonomy): Eukaryota > Metazoa > Chordata > Actinopteri > Syngnathiformes > Syngnathidae > Syngnathus > Syngnathus scovelli. The sequence goes on from NW_026061231.1 coordinate 16,161, forward strand.
TAGAAAATATTAGTTAATCTTGAACGGACCTCCAGGGGAAGAGGCCGAATTTTCACTTGTTCTGGCCGACATCGGGAACCAGCCGAGGCGGACGCTTTTCGGCGCAAGAGCCGTTGGCACTTAGAAGATATTCGTTAATCTTGAACGGACCTCCAGGGGAAGAGGCCGAATGTTCACTTGTTCTGGCCGACATCGGGAACCAGCCGAGTCGGACGCTTTACGGCGGAGCAGCCGTTGGCACTTAGAAAATATTCGTTAATCTTGAACGGACCTCCAGGGGAAGAGGCCGAATTTTCACTTGTTCTGGCCGACATCGGGAACCAGCCGAGTCGGACGCTTTACGGCGGAGCAGCCGTTGGCACTTTGAAAATATTCGTTAAACTTCAACTGACCTCCAGGGGAAGAGGCCGAGTTTCCACTTGTTCTGGCCGACATCGGCAACCAGCCGAGTCGGACACCTTACGGCGGAAGAGCCGATGGCACTTAGAAAATATTCGTTAAACTTGAACGGACCTCCAGGGGAAGAGGCCGAATTTTCGCTTGTTCAGGCCGACCGGAGGAACCGGCCGAGTCGGACACCTTACGGCGGAAGAGCCGATGGCACTTAGAAAATATTCGTTAAACTTGACAGGACCTCCAGGGGAAGAGGCCGAATTTTCGCTCGTTCAGGCCGACCGGAGGAACCGGCCGAGACGGACACCTTACGGCGGAAGAGCCGATGGCACTTAGAAAATATTCGTTAAACTTGACAGGACCTCCAGGGGAAGAGGCCGAATTTTCGCTCGTTCAGGCCGACCGGAGGAACCGGCCGAGTCGGACACATTACGGCGGAAGAGCCGATGGCACTTAGAAAATATTCGCAGAAGTTGGCCGGACTTCCAGAGCGAGAGGCCGAATTGTCACATTATTTGGCCGACTAGGGGAACCGGCCGAGTCGGACACCTTACGGCGGAAGAGCCGATGGCACTTAGAAAATATTCGTTAAACTTGACAGGACCTCCAGGGGAAGAGGCCGAATTTTCGCTTGTTCAGGCCGACCGGAGGAACCGGCCGAGTCGGACACCTTACGGCGGAAGAGCCGATGGCACTTAGAAAATATTCGTTAAACTTGACAGGACCTCCAGGGGAAGAGGCCGAATTTTCGCTCGTTCGGGCCGACCGGAGGAACCGGCCGGGTCGGACACCTTACGGCGGAAGAGCCGTTCGCACTTAGAAAATATTCGTTAAACTTGACAGGACCTCCAGGGGAAGAGGCCGAATTTTCGCTTGTTCAGGCCGACCGGAGGAACCGGCCGAGTCGGACACCTTACGGCGGAAGAGCCGATGGCACTTAGAAAATATTCGTTAAACTTGACAGGACCTCCAGGGGAAGAGGCCGAATTTTCGCTTGTTCAGGCCGACCGGAGGAACCGGCCGAGTCGGACACCTTACGGCGGAAGAGCCGATGGCACTTAGAAAATATTCGTTAAACTTGACAGGACCTCCAGGGGAAGAGGCCGAATTTTCGCTCGTTCAGGCCGACCGGAGGAACCGGCCGAGTCGGACACCTTACGGCGGAAGAGCCGATGGCACTTTGAAAATATTCGCCAAAATGTTCCGGACCTCCAGGGGAAGAGGCCGAATTTTCGCTCGTTCGGGCCGACCGGAGGAACCAGCCGGGTCGGACACGTTACGGCGCAACAGCCGTTGGCACTTTGAAAATATTCGCCAAAGTCGTCCGGACCTCCAGGGGAAGAGGCCGAATTTTCGCTCGTTCGGGCCGACCGGAGGAACCAGCCGGGTCGGACACTTTACGGCGGAGCAGCCGTTGGCACTTTGAAAATATTCGCCAAAATGTTCCGGACCTCCAGGGGAAGAGGCCGAATTTTCGCTCGTTCGGGCCGACCGGAGGAACCGGCCGGGTCGGACACGTTACGGCGCAACAGCCGTTGGCACTTTGAAAATATTCGCCAAAATGTTCCGGACCTCCAGGGGAAGAGGCCGAATTTTCGCTCGTTCGGGCCGACCGGGAGAACCAGCCGAGGCGGACACTTTACGGCGGTTGAGCCGTTGGCACTTAGAAATTATTCAGACTTCCATCAAACACACATCGGCCTTTTGCCGTCACTGCCCGGGATGGGCACCGTGGTAGCTCGGACAGTTCGTGTGACAGCTTCCGCTGGCACTTAGAAAATTTTTAAAATGAAAATAAACAGTTCTGCACATACGTGCCGACTATATTTTGCGAAAGGGGGGTAAAGTGATGAGTACACTAAGTGGGGGGACCAAGTACATAAAGCCTACCCCTGGTACCTCAGAGAGGCCGAATTTTCGAATTCTGAGGCCGAGCTGGGGAACCAGACGAGGCGGACACTTTTCCGAGCGAGAGCCGATGGCACTTAGAAAATTTTCGGCTAAGTCGGCAGGACTTCCAGAGCGAGAGGCCGAATATTCGTCATCTGTGGCCGACCGGGGAACCAGCGGAGGCGGATAGGCGGTCACGGAGGTCCCGCCGGCTGGTCCGCGGGCCATTTTGGGTCCCGTAATTTAGCGGTCGCGGTCCGGAATCCACGCCGACCGGGGAACCAGCGGAGGCGGATAGGCGGTCACGGAGGTCCCGCCGGCTGGTCCGCGGGCCATTTTGGGTCCCGTAATTTAGCGGTCGCGGTCCGGAATCCACGCCGACCGGGGAACCAGCGGAGGCGGATAGGCGGTCACGGAGGTCCCGCCGGCTGGTCCGCGGGCCAATTTGGGTCCCGTAATTTAGCGGTCGCGGTCCGGAATCCACGCCGACCGGGGAACCAGCGGAGGCGGATAGGCGGTCACGGAGGTCCCGCCGGCTGGTCCGCGGGCCATTTTGGGTCCCGTAATTTAGCGGTCGCGGTCCGGAATCCACGCCGACCGGGGAACCAGCGGAGGCGGATAGGCGGTCACGGAGGTCCCGCCGGCTGGTCCGCGGGCCATTTTGGGTCCCGTAATTTAGCGGTCGCGGTCCGGAATCCACGCCGACCGGGGAACCAGCGGAGGCGGATAGGCGGTCACGGAGGTCCCGCCGGCTGGTCCGCGGGCCAATTTGGGTCCCGTAATTTAGCGGTCGCGGTCCGGAATCCACGCCGACCGGGGAACCAGCGGAGGCGGATAGGCGGTCACGGAGGTCCCGCCGGCTGGTCCGCGGGCCATTTTGGGTCCCGTAATTTAGCGGTCGCGGTCCGGAATCCACGCCGACCGGGGAACCAGCGGAGGCGGATAGGCGGTCACGGAGGTCCCGCCGGCTGGTCCGCGGGCCAATTTGGGTCCCGTAATTTAGCGGTCGCGGTCCGGAATCCACGCCGACCGGGGAACCAGCGCAGGCGGATAGGCGGTCACGGAGGTCCCGCCGGCTGGTCCGCGGGCCAATTGGGGTCCCGTAAGTTAGCGGTCGCGGCCCGGAATTCGCGCCGGCCCGCAGCCACCGCCAGGCGGATAGGCGGTCACGGAGGTCCCGCCGGCCGGTCCGCGGGGGGAAGTGCGCCCTCTGGCGGACACGCCGTTGTAAATGAATGGGGTTTGGCACTTAGTGCATTTTTCGCCGAAGCCGACGAGCGCTCCGGGCGAGGAGGCCGGATTCTCGCCATCCGTGGCCGGCCGGGGAACCGGCCAAGGCGGATAGGCGGTCACGGGGGTCCCGCCGGCTGGTCCGCGGGCCAATTGGGGTCCCGTAAGTTAGCGGTCGCGGCCCGGAATCCGCGCCGGCCAGCAGCCACCGGGAGGCGGGTAGGCTGTCACGGAGGTCCCGCCGGCTGGTCCGCGGGCCATTTAGGGTCCCGTAGGTGAGCGGTCGCGGCCCGGAATCCAGGCCGGCCAGGAGGCACCGCCAGGCGGATAGGCGGTCACGGAGGTCCCGCCAGCTGGTCCGCGGGCCATTTATGGTCCCGTAAGTTAGCGGTTGCGGCCCGGAATCCACGCCGGCCAGGAGGCACCGGCAGGCGGATGGGCTTTCACGGAGGTCCCGCCAGCCGGTCCGCGGGCCAATTAGGGTCCCGTAAGTTAGCGGTCGCGGCCCGGAATCCGCGCCGGCCAGCAGCCACCGCCAGGCGGGTAGGCTGTCACGGAGGTCCCGCCAGCTGGTCCGCGGGCCATTTAGGGTCCCGTAAGTTAGCGGTCGCGGCCCGGAATGCACGCCGGCCAGCAGCCACCGGCAGGCGGATAGGCGGTCACGGAGGTCCCGCCGGCCGGTCCGCTGGCCAATTACCTCCAGCCGAGCGGATATGAACTTTATTAGCACCTTCTACGAGATGGCGGAGCCTTATTCGACAACCAGCACCTCGGCTTAGCATTTTCCACGGCCCGCTGATCTTCCAGAAGACGTCCAGCCGGTTTCCTCCTCACATTTTAAGCCGGCCGAGGCTTCCGGCACCCCGGCTAAGCTTTCTCCACGGCCCGCTGAGCTTCCGAGGGACCTCCAGCCGGTTCTCCCGGTGCCTCGCGCCTCGCTTTGTGAGCCGGCCGAGGCTTCCAGCACCCCGGCTAAGCTTTCTCCACGGCCCGCTGAGCTTCCAGGGGACCTGCAGCCGGTTCTCCCGGTGCCTCGCGCCTCGCTTTGTGAGCCGGCCGAGGCTTCCAGCACCCCGGCTAAGCTTTCTCCACGGCCCGCTGAGCTTCCGAGGGACCTCCAGCCGGTTCTCCCGGTGCCTCGCGCCTCGCTTTGCGAGCCGGCCGAGGCTTCCAGCACCTCGGCTGAGCGTTTTCGGCGGCCCGTTGCTCTCCCGGAGGTCGCAACGGGGAGTTACCTCCCTCTCGCGGACACGGCGAGTAAATACACCGCCTCTCGCACTTGGCGCACACTCACTCGCATTGCTACGCCTCCCGTGGCACTTTAAGCGGCCGAACGGCGGGAGTAACTACGACTCTCTTAAGGTAGGCTCACTTGACTATTTATTCATGTATTTATTTATTTTTGACGGTTCGCGGAGGCGATGACGCTCCGCGCGGGTAAACGGCGGGAGTAACTGTGACTCTCTTAAGGTAGGCTCACTTGACATTTATTCATTCATGTATTTATTTATTTTTGACGGTTCGCGGAGGCGATGACGCTCCGCGCGGGTAAACGGCGGGAGTAACTGTGACTCTCTTAAGGTAGGCTCACTTGACATTTATTTTGGCGGTTCGCGGAGGCGCCGGGAGGCCGTGCGCGCGCGCAGAGCGGCCGAATAACGCTCCGCCGGCCCCGGGTGATTACCGAGAGGCTCCCCGGCCTCGCGGAGCTCCGACGCTCCTCCGCGGGACCTCCGGCGGCCGGCGCGCTCGCGCACCACCCCCCGGCACCGCCGGGAGGCCGTGCGCGCGCGCGCAGAGCGGCCGAATAACGCTCCGCCGGCCCCGGGTGATTACCGAGAGGCTCCCCGGCCTCGCGGAGCTCCGACGCTCCTCCGCGGGACCTCCGGCGGCCGGCGCGCTCGCGCACCACCCCCCGGCACCGCCGGGAGGCCGTGCGCGCGCGCGCAGAGCGGCCGAATAACGCTCCGCCGGCCCCGGGTGATTACCGAGAGGCTCCCCGGCCTCGCGGAGCTCCGACGCTCCTCCGCGGGACCTCCGGCGGCCGGCGCGCTCGCGCACCACCCCCCGGCACCGCCGGGAGGCCGTGCGCGCGCGCGCAGAGCGGCCGAATAACGCTCCGCCGGCCCCGGGTGATTACCGAGAGGCTCCCCGGCCTCGCGGAGCTCCGACGCTCCTCCGCGGGACCTCCGGCGGCCGGCGCGCTCGCGCACCACCCCCCGGCACCGCCGGGAGGCCGTGCGCGCGCGCGCAGAGCGGCCGAATAACGCTCCGCCGGCCCCGGGTGATTACCGAGAGGCTCCCCGGCCTCGCGGAGCTCCGACGCTCCTCCGCGGGACCTCCGGCGGCCGGCGCGCTCGCGCACCACCCCCCGGCACCGCCGGGAGGCCGTGCGCGCGCGCGCAGAGCGGCCGAATAACGCTCCGCCGGCCCCGGGTGATTACCGAGAGGCTCCCCGGCCTCGCGGAGCTCCGACGCTCCTCCGCGGGACCTCCGGCGGCCGGCGCGCTCGCGCACCACCCCCCGGCACCGCCGGGAGGCCGTGCGCGCGCGCGCAGAGCGGCCGAATAACGCTCCGCCGGCCCCGGGTGATTACCGAGAGGCTCCCCGGCCTCGCGGAGCTCCGACGCTCCTCCGCGGGACCTCCGGCGGCCGGCGCGCTCGCGCACCACCCCCCGGCACCGCCGGGAGGCCGTGCGCGCGCGCAGAGCGGCCGAATAACGCTCCGCCGGCCACCGGGTGATTACCGAGAGGCTCCCCGGCCTCGCGGAGCTCCGACGCTCCTCCGCGGGACCTCCGGCGGCCGGCGCGCTCGCGCACCACCCCCCGGCACCGCCGGGAGGCCGTGCGCGCGCGCGCAGAGCGGCCGAATAACGCTCCGCCGGCCCCGGGTGATTACCGAGAGGCTCCCCGGCCTCGCGGAGCTCCGACGCTCCTCCGCGGGACCTCCGGCGGCCGGCGCGCTCGCGCACCACCCCCCGGCACCGCCGGGAGGCCGTGCGCGCGCGCGCAGAGCGGCCGAATAACGCTCCGCCGGCCCCGGGTGATTACCGAGAGGCTCCCCGGCCTCGCGGAGCTCCGACGCTCCTCCGCGGGACCTCCGGCGGCCGGCGCGCTCGCGCACCACCCCCCGGCACCGCCGGGAGGCCGTGCGCGCGCGCGCAGAGCGGCCGAATAACGCTCCGCCGGCCCCGGGTGATTACCGAGAGGCTCCCCGGCCTCGCGGAGCTCCGACGCTCCTCCGCGGGACCTCCGGCGGCCGGCGCGCTCGCGCACCACCCCCCGGCACCGCCGGGAGGCCGTGCTCGCGCGCCAAGTGGCCGAAAATAGCTCCAAGCCCAGCGGATCGGCTGCTTGGAAGCACCGCGCCGTCCGGCTCCACCTGGTACCTCGCACGGCTCTCATCTCCCCCCCGCACGGACTTCCGAGCGCTCGGGGAGACGCTCGGAAGCTGCCGGTGCCGCCGCGGCGGGGAATTGCCTCCCTCTGGCGGACGCGGCGAGTAAAAACACCACCTCTCGCACTTTGCGCACACTTACTTGCGTGGGTCCGCTTCCGATGACACTTTGAGCGGCCAAACGGCGGGAGTAACTACGACTCTCTTAAGGTAGGCTCACTTGACATTTATTCATGTATTTATTTATTTTTGACGGTTCGCGGAGGCGATGACGCTCCGCGCGGGTAAACGGCGGGAGTAGCTGTGACTCTCTTAAGGTAGCCTGACTCGACGTCTTTTTCAACGGTGGCTGGAGGACCCAGGCGGTTCTCGGGGGTGCGTCGCTCCTCACTTTTGACGCCCGAGGAGGCTCCCGGCACCTCGGCTACGCGTTTTCGGCGGCCCGCTGAGCTTCCAGAAGACCTCCAGCCGGTTCTCCCGATGCTTTCCTCCTCACGTTTTAAGCCGGCCGAGGCTTCCGGCACCCCGGCTAAGCTTTTTCCCACGGCCCGCTGAGCTTCCAGGGGACCTCCGGCCGGTTCTCCGCGCGCTTTCCTCCTCACTTTTAAGCCGGCCGAGGCTCCAGGCACCCCGGCCAAGCGTTTCCCACGGCCCGCTGAGCTTCCAGGGGACCTCCGGCCGGTTCTCCGCGCGCTTTCCTCCTCACTTGTAAGCCGGCCGAGGCTCCAGGCACCTCGGCTAAGCGTTTTGAACGGCCCGCTGAGCTTCCAGAAGACCTCCAGCCGGTTCTCCCGGTGCTTTCCTCCTCACGTTTTAAGCCGGCCGAGGCTTCCGGCACCCCGGCTGAGCTTTTTCCCACGTCCCGCTGAGTTTCCAGGGGACCTCCGGCCGGTTCTCCGCGCGCTTTCCTCCTCACTTTTAAGCCGGCCGAGGCTCCCGGCACCCCGGCCAAGCGTTTCCCACGGCCCGCTGAGCTTCCAGGGGACCTCCGGCCGGTTCTCCGCGCGCCCCCCTCCTAACTCGACGCCCGAGGAGGCTCCCGGCACCCCGGCTAAGCGATTTGAACGGCCCGCTGATCTCCCGGAGGTCGCAACGGGGAATTGCCTCCCTCTCGCGGACACGGCGCGTAAATGCACCGCCTCTCGCACTTGGCGCACACTCACTGGCATCGCTACGCCTCCCGTGGCACTTTAAGCGACCGGGACCACCGCGAGCGCGGGCGATGACTAAGAGGCTCCCCGGCCGGCCTCGCGGAGCTCCGACGCTCCCCCGCCGGACTTCCGGCGGCCGGCCGGAGCCTCGGCACGGCTGCCGCACTCCCTAATAACACCCCGCGGACCCCCGCGAGCCGAACGCTCGCTGCCGCGGGCGACCCGTGCCAAGGCGGACGCGTGACGGCGCGGGAGCCCTCGGCACTATATCACGGTCACGTATGTAGTCAAATCGTGTAAAATCACCGTTAGTTTATTCATAATATAGGTAATAATTAAATAAATATTAACATCGCGTATATCATTAATAAACACATGTATGTATTTATTTAATAATTAAATAAATATTAACATCGCGTATAATCATGCGCAATACTTCGTGGCCGACCGGGGAACCGGCGAAGGCGGACGCATCGCGGCGCGAGAGCCGTTGGCACTTTGGAAAAATAAATAAATAAATAAATAAATAAATAAATAAATAATAATTCGCCGACCGGGCTCCGGGGGGAGAGGCCGATTTTTGGCCGTTCGTGGCCGACCGGGGAACCGGCGAAGGCGGACGCATCGCGGCGCGAGAGCCGTTGGCACTTTGGAAAAATAAATAAATAAATAAATAAATAAATAATTCGCCGACCGGGCTCCGGGGCAAGAGGCCGAATTTTCGCTCGTTCGGGCCGACCGGGGAACCGGCGAAGGCGGACGCAGCGCGGCGCGAGAGCCGTTGGCACTTTGAAAAAAAAAAAAAAAAAAAAAATTCGCCCACCGGGCTCCGGGGGAAGAGGCCGGCTTTTCGCCGTTCGCGGCCGACCGGGGAACCGGCGAAGGCGGACGCGCTCTCTAACGAGCCCCGCCGGCCGGAGGAAGTGCGCCCTCTGGCGGACACGCCGTTGTAAATGAATGGGGTTTGGCACTTGGTGCATTTTTCGCCCAAGTCGAAGCGCGCTCCGGGCGAGGAGGCCGGATTCTCGCCACCCGTGGCCGGCCGGGGAACCGGCCAAGGCGGACGCGCTCTCTAACGAGCCCCGCCGGCCGGAGGAAGTGCGCCCTCTGGCGGACACGCCGTTGTAAATGAATGGGGTTTGGCACTTGGTGCATTTTTCGCCCAAGTCGAAGCGCGCTCCGGGCGAGGAGGCCGGATTCTCGCCACCCGTGGCCGGCCGGGGAACCGGCCAAGGCGGACGCGGTCTCTAACGAGCCCCGCCGGCCGGAGGAAGTGCGCCCTCTGGCGGACACGCCGTTGTAAATGAATGGGGTTTGGCACTTGGTGCATTTTTCGCCCAAGTCGAAGCGCGCTCCGGGCGAGGAGGCCGGATTCTCGCCACCCGTGGCCGGCCGGGGAACCGGCCAAGGCGGACGCGCTCTCTAACGAGCCCCGCCGGCCGGAGGAAGTGCGCCCTCTGGCGGACACGCCGTTGTAAATGAATGGGGTTTGGCACTTGGTGCATTTTTCGCCCAAGTCGAAGCGCGCTCCGGGCGAGGAGGCCGGATTCTCGCCACCCGTGGCCGGCCGGGGAACCGGCCAAGGCGGACGCGGTCTCTAACGAGCCCCGCCGGCCGGAGGAAGTGCGCCCTCTGGCGGACACGCCGTTGTAAATGAATGGGGTTTGGCACTTGGTGCATTTTTCGCCCAAGTCGAAGCGCGCTCCGGGCGAGGAGGCCGGATTCTCGCCACCCGTGGCCGGCCGGGGAACCGGCGAAGGCGGATAGGCTTTCACGGAGGATCCGCCGGCTGGTCCGCGGGCCGATTAGGGTCCCGCGAGTGAGCGGTGGCGGTCCGGAATCCAGGCCGGCCAGGAGGCACCGCCAGGCGGATAGGCTTTCACGGAGGTCCCGCCGGCTGGTCCGCGGGCCGATTAGGGTCCCGCGAGTGAGCGGTGGCGGTCCGGAATCCAGGCCGGCCCGGAGCCACCGCCAGGCGGATAGGCTTTCACGGAGGAGCCGCCGGCTGGTCCGCGGGCCGTTTAGGGTCCCGTAAGTTAGCGGTCGCGGTCCGGAATCCAGGCCGTCCAGGAGGCACCGCCAGGCGGATAGGCTTTCACGGAGGTCCCGCCGGCTGGTCCGCGGGCCGATTAGGGTCCCGCGAGTGAGCGGTGGCGGTCCGGAATCCAGGCCGGCCCGGAGCCACCGCCAGGCGGATAGGCTTTCACGGAGGAGCCGCCGGCTGGTCCGCGGGCCGTTTAGGGTCCCGTAAGTTAGCGGTCGCGGTCCGGAATCCAGGCCGTCCAGGAGGCACCGCCAGGCGGATAGGCTTTCACGGAGGACCCGCCGGCTGGTCCGCGGGCCGTTTAGGCTCCCGTAAGTTAGCGGTCGCGGTCCGGAATACAGGCCGTCCAGGAGGCACTGCCAGGCGGATACACTCTCTAACGAGCCCCGCCGGCTGGTCCGCCGGGGGAAGTGCGCCCTCTGGCGGACACGCCGTTGTAAATGAATGGGGTTTGGCACTTAGTGCATTTTTCGACCAGCGGCAACGCAGGCTGACGGGCGGCCGCTTCCACGGGCCGGCACTACTCTACGGAGGCGCTAGCCGCCTCCGGTGGGGGCCGTGTGATCTCGCTGGATGCCCGAGGACCTTCCGCCAGGCCCGGCCGCAGCTTTTGCGCGCGCCCGGTCCTATTATCTGGTGGAAGCTGGAGGCCGGGGCTCGGCAGCTCGCTGCCCGGGGACCTTCCGCGAGGCCCGGCCGCAGCTTTTACGCACGGCCGCTGCTATTCTCCGGCTCCGGCTTCGTCCCGGAGGGTGCTTGGGGAACGGCGGCGCACACCGCGAACGGCCGGTGGCGGTCGGCCGGTGGCGGTCGGCTGGTGGCGGTCGGCTGGTGGCGGTCGGGGATGGCGCTTGGGGATGGTGGCTGTCGCCTTGTGGCGGTCGGCTGGTGGCGGTCGGGGGTGGCGCTTGGGGATGGTGGCTGTCGCCTTGTGGCGGTCGGCTGGTGGCGGTCGGCTGGTGGCGGTCGGGTGGTGGCGGTCGGGGATGGCGCTTGGGGATGGTGGCTGTCGCCTTGTGGCGGTCGGCTGGTGGCGGTCGGCTGGTGGCGGTCGGGGGTGGCGCTTGGGGATGGTGGCTGTCGCCTTGTGGCGGTCGGCTGGTGGCGGTCGGCTGGTGGCGGTCGGGGGTGGCGCTTGGGGATGGTGGCTGTCGCCTTGTGGCGGTCGGCTGGTGGCGGTCGGGGATGGCGCTTGGGGATGGTGGCTGTCGCCTTGTGGCGGTCGGCTGGTGGCG
>NW_026061231.1:40000-54369 GCF_024217435.2 Syngnathus scovelli
GAGGTCGTCTCGAACCACGTGCCTGAAGGCCGCCTCGCGCCGGATTCGGCCCCGCTCATTCGTCGGAGTGACCGCCCGACGCGGGCATCGCTAGATTAGCCGTGGCCCCGATCCTTCCCCATCGACAGCCTTTCGCCCCCTTCGCTCCGGCCTCTGAGGCGGCCGGTACCCCTTTCTTGGATGAGACAGAACCCTTGACGGGCCGTTCGCAGATTTTTGCCCGGCCTGTGTTTAAGGAGGCGGCCGGTACCTCCCTCCTTGGATGACCAACAACCCTTGACCGGCCATTCGCAGATTTTTGCCCGGCCTGTGTTTAAGGAGGCGGCCGGTACCTCCCTCCTTGGATGACCTTCTACCCTTGACGGGCCATTCGCAGATTTTTGCCCGGCCTGTGTTTAAGGAGGCGGCCGGTACCTCCCTCCTTGGATGACCTTCTACCCTTGACGGGCCATTCGCAGATTTTTGCCCGGCCTGTGTTTAAGGAGGCGGCCGGTACCTCCCTCCTTGGATGACCTTCTACCCTTGACGGGCCATTCGCAGATTTTTGCCCGGCCTGTGTTTAAGGAGGCGGCCGGTACCTCCCTCCTTGGATGACCTTCTACCCTTGACGGGCCATTCGCAGATTTTTGCCCGGCCTGTGTTTAAGGAGGCGGCCGGTACCTCCCTCCTTGGATGACCCACTACCCTTGACGGGCCCATTCGCAGATTTTTGCCCGGCCTGTGTTTAGGGAGGCGACCGGTCCTCCGTAGCTTGATCGGATTTCCCTTCCGGCCTGTGTTTAAGGAGGCGGCCGGTCCTCCGTAGCTTGATCGGATTTCCCTTCCAGCCTGTGTTTAAGGAGGCGGCTGGTCCTCCCCGGTCGGTTGCCAAGCGACCGGGACCCGCAAGTGGGCAGGAACCGTCCACCCAACGCCGGCGAGCCGGGGCCGGTGGGGGCCCTACCAAGGCGGGTCTAACTTCAGGCGGTGCAAACGGGGGAGGGGGGTAAGGACGGCTGCCGGGAGCAGACAGCCGTCCCCGGGAGGGGGTAGTAGCTTCGCGGCGGCCGCCGGGAGCAGACGGCCGTCCGCGCATTCTGCCAATGCCTGTAGGACTTTGAATATTTCACAGCCGTGCTGTGGCACTTAGAAAGTTTTTCAGAGACGTGGCACTTAGAAAGTTTTTTCAGAGATGTGGCACTTAGAAAGTTTTTCAGAGATGTGGCACTTAGAAAGTTTTTGAGAGATGTGGCACTTAGAAATTTTTTGAGAGATGTGGCACTTTGAAAATTTTTGAGAAATGTGGCACTTAGAAAATTTTCTCTCTCTCTCTGGAAGTGCCGTGCCTTCTTCAGTTCTGCTATCCGAGCAGGGGACGCTTGCTGGCGGCCGTTACCAGCGCTCGGACCAGGCCCAATTGATTTGCATGGAAAACAATTGCGTCCCCCATGCTCGTTCTGACTATATTTTGCGAAAGGGGGGTAAAGTGATGAGTACACTAAGTGGGGGGACCAACCCATGTACTCTAGAAAAAGTACATGGGTTGACAAAAGACCAGTTCGTACTGCACCCCTGGTACCCAAACCCCTGGTACCTTTAGGCACTTAGAAAAATTTCGCCCAAATTTGGAGGTCGCTCCAGGGGAAGAGGCCGAATTTTCGCCTATTACGGCCGACCGCGGGAACCAGCCGAGGCGGACGCTTTTCGGCGCAAGAGCCGTTGGCACTTAGAAAATATTCGCTAAACTTCAAAGGACCTCCAGGGGAAGAGGCCGAATTGTCACTTTTTCTGGCCGACATCGGGAACCAGCCGAGTCGGACTCTTTACGGCGGAGCAGCCGTTGGCACTTAGAAAATATTCGCCAAACTCGGCCGGACTTCCAGGGGAAGAGGCCGAATTGTCACTTGTTCTGCCCGACATCGGGAACCAGCCGAGTCGGACACTTTAAGGCGGAGCAGCCGTTGGCACTTAGAAAATATTCGCCAAACTTGAACGGACCTCCAGGGGAAGAGGCCGAATTTTCACCTGTTCTGGCCGACATCGGGAACCAGCCGAGTCGGACTCTTTAAGGCGGAGCAGCCGTTGGCACTTAGAAAATATTCGTTAAACTTGAAAGGACCTCCAGGGGAAGAGGCCGAATTGTCACTTGTTCTGGCCGACATCGGGAACCAGCCGAGTCGGACGCTTTAAGGCGGAGCAGCCGTTGGCACTTAGAAAATATTCGTTAAACTTGAAAAGACCTCCAGGGGAAGAGGCCGAATTGTCACTTGTTCTGGCCGACATCGGGAACCAGCCGAGTCGGGCCCTTTAAGGCTGAGCAGCCGTTGGCACTTAGGAAATATTTGCCTTAACTCGGCCGGACTTCCAGGGGAAGAGGCCGGATTTTCACTTGTTCTGGCCGACATCGGGAACCAGCCGAGTCGGACGCTTTAAGGCGGAGCAGCCGTTGGCACTTAGAAAATATTCCCCAAACTTGAACGGACCTCCAGGGGAAGAGGCCGAATTTTCACTTGTTCTGGCCGACATCGGGAACCAGCCGAGTCGGACTCTTTACGGCGGAACAGCCGTTGGCACTTGGGAAATATTCGCCGAACTCGGCCGGACTTCCAGGGGAAGAGGCCAATTTTTCACTTGTTCTGGACGACATCGGGAACCAGCCGAGTCGGACCCTTTACGGCGGAACAGCCGTTGGCACTTAGGAAATATTTGCCTTAACTCGGCCGGACTTCCAGGGGAAGAGGCCGGATTTTCACTTGTTCTGGCCGACATCGGGAACCAGCCCAGTCGGACTCTTTACGGCGGAGCAGCCGTTGGCACTTAGGAACTATTCGCCGAACTCGGCCGGACTTCCAGGGGAAGAGGCCGATTTTTCACTTGTTCTGGCCGACATCGGGAACCAGCCGAGTCGGACCCTTTACGGCGGAACAGCCGTTGGCACTTAGGAAATATTTGCCTTAACTCGGCCGGACTTCCAGGGGAAGAGGCCGGATTTTCACTTGTTCTGGCCGACATCGGGAACCAGCCGAGTCGGACCCTTTACGGCGGAACAGCCGTTGGCACTTGGGAAATATTTGCCTTAACTCGGCCGGACTTCCAGGGGAAGAGGCCGGATTTTCACTTGTTCTGGCCGACATCGGGAACCAGCCGAGTCGGACACTTTACGGCTGAGCAGCCGTTGGCACTTAGGAAATATTTGCCTTAACTCGGCCGGACTTCCAGGGGAAGAGGCCGGATTTTCACTTGTTCTGGCCGACATCGGGAACCAGCCGAGTCGGACACTTTAAGGCTGAGCAGCCGTTGGCACTTAGGAAATATTTGCCTTAACTCGGCCGGACTTCCAGGGGAAGAGGCCGGATTTTCACTTGTTCTGGCCGACATCGGGAACCAGCCGAGTCGGACACTTTAAGGCTGAGCAGCCGTTGGCACTTAGGAAATATTTGCCTTAACTCGGCCGGACTTCCAGGGGAAGAGGCCGGATTTTCACTTGTTCTGGCCGACATCGGGAACCAGCCGAGTCGGACACTTTAAGGCTGAGCAGCCGTTGGCACTTAGGAAATATTTGCCTTAACTCGGCCGGACTTCCAGGGGAAGAGGCCGATTTTTCACTTGTTCTGGCCGACATCGGGAACCAGCCGAGTCGGACGCTTTACGGCGGAGCAGCCGTTGGCACTTAGGAAATATTCGTTAATCTTGAACGGACCTCCAGGGGAAGAGGCCGAATTTTCACTTGTTCTGGCCGACATCGGGAACCAGCCGAGTCGGACGCTTTACGGCGGAGCAGCCGTTGGCACTTAGGAAATATTCGTTAATCTTGAACGGACCTCCAGGGGAAGAGGCCGAATTTTCACTTGTTCTGGCCGACATCGGGAACCAGCCGAGTCGGACACTTTACGGCGGAGCAGCCGTTGGCACTTAGGAAATATTCGCCAAAATGTTCCGGACCTCCAGGGGAAGAGGCCAAATTTTCACTTGTTCTGGCCGACCGGGTGAACCGGCCGAGGCGGACACTTTACGGCGGAGCAGCCGTTGGCACTTAGGAAATATTCGCCAAAATGTTCCGGACCTCCAGGGGAAGAGGCCGAATTTTCACTTGTTCTGGCCGACCAAGGGAACCAGCCGAGGCGGACACTTTACGGCGGAGCAGCCGTTGGCACTTAGAAATTATTCAGACTTCCATAAACACACATCGGCCTTTTGCCGTCACTGCCCGGGATGGGCACCGTGGTAGCTCGGACAGTTCGTGTGACAGCTTCCGCTGGCACTTAGACAATTTTTAAAATGAAAATAAACAGTTCTGCACATACGTGCCGACTATATTTTGCGAAAGGGGGGTAAAGTGATGAGTACACTAAGTGGGGGGACCAAGTACATAAAGCCCACCCCTGGTACCTCAGAGAGGCCGAATTGACACATTTTGTGTCCGACCGCGGGAACCAGCCGAGGCGGACGCTTTTCGGCGCAAGAGCCGTTGGCACTTAGAAAATATTCGTTAATCTTGAACGGACCTCCAGGGGAAGAGGCCGAATTTTCACTTGTTCTGGCCGACATCAGGAACCAGCCCAGGCGGACGCTTTTCGGCGCAAGAGCCGTTGGCACTTAGAAGATATTCGTTAATCTTGAACGGACCTCCAGGGGAAGAGGCCGAATGTTCACTTGTTCTGGCCGACATCGGGAACCAGCCGAGTCGGACGCTTTACGGCGGAGCAGCCGTTGGCACTTAGAAAATATTCGTTAATCTTGAACGGACCTCCAGGGGAAGAGGCCGAATTTTCACTTGTTCTGGCCGACATCGGGAACCAGCCGAGTCGGACGCTTTACGGCGGAGCAGCCGTTGGCACTTTGAAAATATTCGTTAAACTTCAACTGACCTCCAGGGGAAGAGGCCGAGTTTCCACTTGTTCTGGCCGACATCGGGAACCAGCCGAGTCGGACACCTTACGGCGGAAGAGCCGATGGCACTTAGAAAATATTCGTTAAACTTGAACGGACCTCCAGGGGAAGAGGCCGAATTTTCGCTTGTTCAGGCCGACCGGAGGAACCGGCCGAGTCGGACACCTTACGGCGGAAGAGCCGATGGCACTTAGAAAATATTCGTTAAACTTGACAGGACCTCCAGGGGAAGAGGCCGAATTTTCGCTCGTTCAGGCCGACCGGAGGAACCGGCCGAGACGGACACCTTACGGCGGAAGAGCCGATGGCACTTAGAAAATATTCGTTAAACTTGACAGGACCTCCAGGGGAAGAGGCCGAATTTTCGCTCGTTCGGGCCGACCGGAGGAACCGGCCGGGTCGGACACCTTACGGCGGAAGAGCCGTTCGCACTTAGAAAATATTCGTTAAACTTGACAGGACCTCCAGGGGAAGAGGCCGAATTTTCGCTTGTTCAGGCCGACCGGAGGAACCGGCCGAGTCGGACACCTTACGGCGGAAGAGCCGATGGCACTTAGAAAATATTCGTTAAACTTGACAGGACCTCCAGGGGAAGAGGCCGAATTTTCGCTCGTTCAGGCCGACCGGAGGAACCGGCCGAGTCGGACACCTTACGGCGGAAGAGCCGATGGCACTTAGAAAATATTCGTTAAACTTGACAGGACCTCCAGGGGAAGAGGCCGAATTTTCGCTCGTTCAGGCCGACCGGAGGAACCGGCCGAGTCGGACACCTTACGGCGGAAGAGCCGATGGCACTTAGAAAATATTCGTTAAACTTGACAGGACCTCCAGGGGAAGAGGCCGAATTTTCGCTCGTTCAGGCCGACCGGAGGAACCGGCCGAGTCGGACACCTTACGGCGGAAGAGCCGATGGCACTTAGAAAATATTCGTTAAACTTGACAGGACCTCCAGGGGAAGAGGCCGAATTTTCGCTCGTTCAGGCCGACCGGAGGAACCGGCCGAGTCGGACACATTACGGCGGAAGAGCCGATGGCACTTAGAAAATATTCGCAGAAGTTGGCCGGACTTCCAGAGCGAGAGGCCGAATTGTCACATTATTTGGCCGACTAGGGGAACCGGCCGAGTCGGACACCTTACGGCGGAAGAGCCGATGGCACTTAGAAAATATTCGTTAAACTTGACAGGACCTCCAGGGGAAGAGGCCGAATTTTCGCTCGTTCAGGCCGACCGGAGGAACCAGCCGGGTCGGACACGTTACGGCGGAAGAGCCGTTCGCACTTAGAAAATATTCGTTAAACTTCACAGGACCTCCAGGGGAAGAGGCCGAATTTTCGCTCGTTCGGGCCGACCGGAGGAACCGGCCGGGTCGGACACGTTACGGCGCAACAGCCGTTGGCACTTTGAAAATATTCGCCAAAATGTTCCGGACCTCCAGGGGAAGAGGCCGAATTTTCGCTCGTTCGGGCCGACCGGAGGAACCAGCCGGGTCGGACACGTTACGGCGCAACAGCCGTTCGCACTTAGAAAATATTCGCCAAAGTCGTCCGGACCTCCAGGGGAAGAGGCCGAATTTTCGCTCGTTCGGGCCGACCGGAGGAACCAGCCGGGTCGGACACGTTACGGCGATACAGCCGTTGGCACTTTGAAAATATTCGCCAAAATGTTCCGGACCTCCAGGGGAAGAGGCCGAATTTTCGCTCGTTCGGGCCGACCGAAGGAACCAGCCGGGTAGGACACTTTACGGCGGAACGGCCGTTGGCACTTTGAAAATATTCGCCAAAATGTTCCGGACCTCCAGGGGAAGAGGCCGAATTTTCGCTCGTTCGGGCCGACCGGAGGAACCGGCCGGGTCGGACACGTTACGGCGCAACAGCCGTTGGCACTTTGAAAATATTCGCCAAAATGTTCCGGACCTCCAGGGGAAGAGGCCGAATTTTCGCTCGTTCGGGCCGACCGGAGGAACCAGCCGGGTCGGACACGTTACGGCGGAACAGCCGTTGGCACTTTGAAAATATTCGCCAAATGTTCCGGACCTCCAGGGGAAGAGGCCGAATTTTCGCTCGTTCGGGCCGACCGGGAGAACCAGCCGAGGCGGACACTTTACGGCGGTTGAGCCGTTGGCACTTAGAAATTATTCAGACTTCCATCAAACACACATCGGCCTTTTGCCGTCACTGCCCGGGATGGGCACCGTGGTAGCTCGGACAGTTCGTGTGACAGCTTCCGCTGGCACTTAGAAAATTTTTAAAATGAAAATAAACAGTTCTGCACATACGTGCCGACTATATTTTGCGAAAGGGGGGTAAAGTGATGAGTACACTAACTGGGGGGACCAAGTACATAAAGCCTACCCCTGGTACCTCAGAGAGGCCGAATTTTCGAATTCTGAGGCCGAGCTGGGGAACCAGACGAGGCGGACACTTTTCCGAGCGAGAGCCGATGGCACTTAGAAAATTTTCGGCTAAGTCGGCAGGACTTCCAGAGCGAGAGGCCGAATATTCGTCATCTGTGGCCGACCGGGGAACCAGCGAAGGCGGATAGGCGGTCACGGAGGTCCCGCCGGCTGGTCCGCGGGCCAATTTGGGTCCCGTAATTTAGCGGTCGCGGTCCGGAATCCACGCCGAGGGGGGAACCAGCGGAGGCGGATAGGCGGTCACGGAGGTCCCGCCGGCTGGTCCGCGGGCCAATTGGGGTCCCGTAAGTTAGCGGTCGCGGCCCGGAATTCGCGCCGGCCGGGGAACCAGCGCAGGCGGATAGGCGGTCACGGAGGTCCCGCCGGCTGGTCCGCGGGCCAATCGGGGTCCCGTAAGTTAGCGGTCGCGGCCCGGAATTCGCGCCGGCCGGGGAACCAGCGCAGGCGGATAGGCGGTCACGGAGGTCCCGCCGGCTGGTCCGCGGGCCAATCGGGGTCCCGTAAGTTAGCGGTCGCGGCCCGGAATTCGCGCCGGCCGGGGAACCAGCGCAGGCGGATAGGCGGTCACGGAGGTCCCGCCGGCTGGTCCGCGGGCCAATCGGGGTCCCGTAAGTTAGCGGTCGCGGCCCGGAATTCGCGCCGGCCCGCAGCCACCGCCAGGCGGATAGGCTGTCACGGAGGTCCCGCCGGCCGGTCCGCGGGGGGAACTGCGCCCTCTGGCGGACACGCCATTGTAAATGAATGGGGTTTGGCACTTAGTGCATTTTTCGCCGAAGCCGACGAGCGCTCCGGGCGAGGAGGCCGGATTCTCGCCATCCGTGGCCGGCCGGGGAACCGGCCAAGGCGGATAGGCGGTCACGGGGGTCCCGCCGGCTGGTCCGCGGGCCAATTGGGGTCCCGTAAGTTAGCGGTCGCGGCCCGGAATCCGCGCCGGCCAGCAGCCACCGGGAGGCGGGTAGGCTGTCACGGAGGTCCCGCCGGCTGGTCCGCGGGCCATTTAGGGTCCCGTAGGTGAGCGGTCGCGGCCCGGAATCCAGGCCGGCCAGGAGGCACCGCCAGGCGGATAGGCGGTCACGGAGGTCCCGCCAGCTGGTCCGCGGGCCATTTATGGTCCCGTAAGTTAGCGGTCGCGGCCCGGAATCCACGCCGGCCAGGAGGCACCGGCAGGCGGATGGGCTTTCACGGAGGTCCCGCCAGCTGGTCCGCGGGCCAATTAGGGTCCCGTAAGTTAGCGGTCGCGGCCCGGAATCCGCGCCGGCCAGCAGCCACCGCCAGGCGGTGTAGGCTGTCACGGAGGTCCCGCCAGCTGGTCCGCGGGCCAATTAGGGTCCCGTAAGTTAGCGGTCGCGGCCCGGAATCCGCGCCGGCCAGCAGCCACCGCCAGGCGGGTAGGCTGTCACGGAGGTCCCGCCGG
The DNA here is from genome assembly GCF_024217435.2 of Syngnathus scovelli. Lineage (NCBI taxonomy): Eukaryota > Metazoa > Chordata > Actinopteri > Syngnathiformes > Syngnathidae > Syngnathus > Syngnathus scovelli. The sequence goes on from NW_026061231.1 coordinate 48,698, forward strand.
CCGGTCCGCGGGCCAATCAGGGTCCCGTAAGTGAGCGGTCGCGGCCCGGAATGCACGCCGGCCAGGAGGCACCGCCAGGCGGATAGGCGGTCACGGAGGTCCCGGCGGCCGGTCCGCTGGCCAATTACCTCCAGCCGAGCGGATATGAACTTTATTAGCACCTTCTACGAGATGGCGGAGCCTTATTCGACAACCAGCACCTCGGCTTAGCATTTTCCACGGCCCGCTGATCTTCCAGAAGACGTCCAGCCGGTTTCCTCCTCACATTTTAAGCCGGCCGAGGCTTCCGGCACCCCGGCTAAGCTTTCTCCACGGCCCGCTGAGCTTCCAGAAGACCTCCAGCCGGTTCTCCCGGTGCTTTCCTCCTCACGTTTTAAGCCGGCCGAGGCTTCCGGCACCCCGGCTGAGCTTTTTCCCACGTCCCGCTGAGTTTCCAGGGGACCTCCGGCCGGTTCTCCGCGCGCTTTCCTCCTCACTTTTAAGCCGGCCGAGGCTCCCGGCACCCCGGCCAAGCGTTTCCCACGGCCCGCTGAGCTTCCAGGGGACCTCCGGCCGGTTCTCCGCGCGCCCCCCTCCTAACTCGACGCCCGAGGAGGCTCCCGGCACCCCGGCTAAGCGATTTGAACGGCCCGCTGATCTCCCGGAGGTCGCAACGGGGAATTGCCTCCCTCTCGCGGACACGGCGCGTAAATGCACCGCCTCTCGCACTTGGCGCACACTCACTGGCATCGCTACGCCTCCCGTGGCACTTTAAGCGACCGGGACCACCGCGAGCGCGGGCGATGACTAAGAGGCTCCCCGGCCGGCCTCGCGGAGCTCCGACGCTCCCCCGCCGGACTTCCGGCGGCCGGCCGGAGCCTCGGCACGGCTGCCGCACTCCCTAATAACACCCCGCGGACCCCCGCGAGCCGAACGCTCGCTGCCGCGGGCGACCCCTGCCAAGGCGGACGCGTGACGGCGCGGGAGCCCTCGGCACTATATCACGGTCACGTATGTAGTCAAATCGTGTAAAATCACCGTTAGTTTATTCATAATATAGGTAATAATTAAATAAATATTAACATCGCGTATATTATTAATAAACACATGTATGTATTTATTTAATAATTAAATAAATATTAACATCGCGTATAATCATGCGCAATACTTCGTGGCCGACCGGGGAACCGGCGAAGGCGGACGCATCGCGGCGCGAGAGCCGTTGGCACTTTGGAAAAAAAATAAATAAATAAATAAATAATAATTCGCCGACCGGGCTCCGGGGGAAGAGGCCGGCTTTTCGCCGTTCGCGGGCCGACCGGGGAACCGGCGAAGGCGGACGCGCTCTCTAACGAGCCCCGCCGGCCGGAGGAAGTGCGCCCTCTGGCGGACACGCCGTTGTAAATGAATGGGGTTTGGCACTTGGTGCATTTTTCGCCCAAGTCGAAGCGCGCTCCGGGCGAGGAGGCCGGATTCTCGCCACCCGTGGCCGGCCGGGGAACCGGCCAAGGCGGACGCGCTCTCTAACGAGCCCCGCCGGCCGGAGGAAGTGCGCCCTCTGGCGGACACGCCGTTGTAAATGAATGGGGTTTGGCACTTGGTGCATTTTTCGCCCAAGTCGAAGCGCGCTCCGGGCGAGGAGGCCGGATTCTCGCCACCCGTGGCCGGCCGGGGAACCGGCCAAGGCGGACGCGGTCTCTAACGAGCCCCGCCGGCCGGAGGAAGTGCGCCCTCTGGCGGACACGCCGTTGTAAATGAATGGGGTTTGGCACTTGGTGCATTTTTCGCCCAAGTCGAAGCGCGCTCCGGGCGAGGAGGCCGGATTCTCGCCACCCGTGGCCCGGCCGGGGAACCGGCGAAGGCGGATAGGCTTTCACGGAGGATCCGCCGGCTGGTCCGCGGGCCGATTAGGGTCCCGCGAGTGAGCGGTGGCGGTCCGGAATCCAGGCCGGCCAGGAGGCACCGCCAGGCGGATAGGCTTTCACGGAGGTCCCGACGGCTGGTCCGCGGGCCGATTAGGGTCCCGCGAGTGAGCGGTGGCGGTCCGGAATCCAGGCCGGCCCGGAGCCACCGCCAGGCGGATAGGCTTTCACGGAGGAGCCGCCGGCTGGTCCGCGGGCCGTTTAGGGTCCCGTAAGTTAGCGGTCGCGGTCCGGAATCCAGGCCGTCCAGGAGGCACCGCCAGGCGGATAGGCTTTCACGGAGGGTCCCGCCGGCTGGTCCGCGGGCCGATTAGGGTCCCGCGAGTGAGCGGTGGCGGTCCGGAATCCAGGCCGGCCCGGAGCCACCGCCAGGCGGATAGGCTTTCACGGAGGAGCCGCCGGCTGGTCCGCGGGCCGTTTAGGGTCCCGTAAGTTAGCGGTCGCGGTCCGGAATCCAGGCCGTCCAGGAGGCACCGCCAGGCGGATAGGCTTTCACGGAGGACCCGCCGGCTGGTCCGCGGGCCGTTTAGGCTCCCGTAAGTTAGCGGTCGCGGTCCGGAATACAGGCCGTCCAGGAGGCACTGCCAGGCGGATACACTCTCTAACGAGCCCCGCCGGCTGGTCCGCCGGGGGAAGTGCGCCCTCTGGCGGACACGCCGTTGTAAATGAATGGGGTTTGGCACTTAGTGCATTTTTCGACCAGCGGCAACGCAGGCTGACGGGCGGCCGCTTCCACGGGCCGGCACTACTCTACGGAGGCGCTAGCCGCCTCCGGTGGGGGCCGTGTGATCTCGCTGGATGCCCGAGGACCTTCCGCCAGGCCCGGCCGCAGCTTTTGCGCGCGCCCGGTCCTATTATCTGGTGGAAGCTGGAGGCCGGGGCTCGGCAGCTCGCTGCCCGGGGACCTTCCGCGAGGCCCGGCCGCAGCTTTTACGCACGGCCGCTGCTATTCTCCGGGCTCCGGCTTCGTCCCGGAGGGTGCTTGGGGAACGGCGGCGCACACCGCGAACGGCCGGTGGCGGTCGGCCGGTGGCGGTCGGCTGGTGGCGGTCGGCTGGTGGCGGTCGGGGATGGCGCTTGGGGATGGTGGCTGTCGCCTTGTGGCGGTCGGCTGGTGGCGGTCGGGGGTGGCGCTTGGGGATGGTGGCTGTCGCCTTGTGGCGGTCGGCTGGTGGCGGTCGGCTGGTGGCGGTCGGCTGGTGGCGGTCGGGTGGTGGCGGTCGGGGATGGCGCTTGGGGATGGTGGCTGTCGCCTTGGTGGCGGTCGGCTGGTGGCGGTCGGCTGGTGGCGGTCGGGGGTGGCGCTTGGGATGGTGGCTGTCGCCTTGTGGCGGTCGGCTGGTGGCGGTCGGCTGGTGGCGGTCGGGGGTGGCGCTTGGGGATGGTGGCTGTCGCCTTGTGGCGGTCGGCTGGTGGCGGTCGGGGATGGCGCTTGGGGATGGTGGCTGTCGCCTTGTGGCGGTCGGCTGGTGGCGGTCGGGGGTGGCGCTTGGGGATGGTGGCTGTCGCCTTGTGGCGGTCGGCTGGTGGCGGTCGGCTGGTGGCGGTCGGCTGGTGGCGGTCGGGGGATGGCGCTTGGGGATGGTGGCTGTCGCCTTGTGGCGGTCGGCTGGTGGCGGTCGGGGATGGCGCTTGGGGATGGTGGCTGTCGCCTTGTGGCGGTCGGCTGGTGGCGGTCGGCTGGTGGCGGTCGGGGATGGCGCTTGGGGATGGTGGCTGTCGCCTTGTGGCGGTCGGCTGGTGGCGGTCGCCTTGGGGCGGTCGGGGGGCGGCGGTCGGGGGTGGCGCTTGGGGATGGTGGCTGTCGCCTTGTGGCGGTCGGCTGGTGGCGGTCGCCTTGTGGCGGTCGGGGGGTGGCGGTCGGGGATGGCGCTTGGGGATGGTGGCTGTCGCCTTGTGGCGGTCGGCTGGTGGCGGTCGGGGGGTGGCGGTCGGGGGTGGCGCTTGGGGATGGTGGCTGTCGCCTTGTGGCGGTCGCCTTGTGGCGGTCGGCTGGTGGCGGTCGGGGGGTGGCGGTCGGGGGTGGCGCTTGGGGATGGTGGCTGTCGCCTTGTGGCGGTCGGCTGGTGGCGGTCGGCTGGTGGCGCTTGGGGATGGTGGCTGTCGCCTTGTGGCGGTCGGCTGGTGGCGGTCGCCTTGTGGCGGTCGGGGATGGCGCTTGGGGATGGTGGCTGTCGCCTTGTGGCGGTCGGCTGGTGGCGGTCGGCTGGTGGCGGTCGGGTGGTGGCGGTCGGGGATGGCGCTTGGGGATGGTGGCTGTCGCCTTGTGGCGGTCGGCTGGTGGCGGTCGGCTGGTGGCGGTCGGGGGTGGCGCTTGGGGATGGTGGCTGTCGCCTTGTGGCGGTCGGCTGGTGGCGGTCGGCTGGTGGCGGTCGGGGGGTGGCGGTCGGGGATGGCGCTTGGGGATGGTGGCTGTCGCCTGTGGCGGTCGGCTGGTGGCGGTCGGGGGTGGCGCTTGGGGATGGTGGCTGTCGCCTTGTGGCGGTCGGCTGGTGGCGGTCGGGGATGGCGCTTGGGGATGGTGGCTGTCGCCTTGTGGCGGTCGGCTGGTGGCGGTCGGGGGTGGCGCTTGGGGATGGTGGCTGTCGCCTTGTGGCGGTCGGCTGGTGGCGGTCGGGGATGGCGCTTGGGGATGGTGGCTGTCGCCTTGTGGCGGTCGGCTGGTGGCGGTCGGGGGGTGGCGGTCGGGGATGGTGGCTGTCGCCTTGTGGCGGTCGGCGGTGGTGGTTTGGGACCGGCGTCCGGCGCAAAGTGCGTGTTGCGCGGGCCGGAGAAAATTTAGGCCAGGGGCCCGCCGCTGGAGAAATTTTTAGGTACCAGGGGTGGATTTTTTTTTGTCACCGCAGGAGGGGGACGTTGCCTCCGTCCGTGTCCGACGGAAAGTGCGTGTTGCGCGGGCCGGAGGAAGTTTAGGCCAGGGGCCCGCCGCTGGAGAAATTTTTAGGTACCAGGGGTGGATTTTTTTTGTCACCGCAGGAGGGGGACGTTGCCTCCGTCGGTGTCCGGCGGAAAGTGCGTGTTGCGCGGCCCGGAGAAAGTTTAGGCCCGGGGCCCGCCGCTGGAGGAATTTTTAGGTACCAGGAGCGGATGTACTTACTTCCACAGCGCCCGCGCGCTCCCGGCCGGTGTCCGAGGATGCTGCCTCATCCCCGGACGCGCCTCTTACGCACGCCCGCTGTCATCCTCCGGAGACTGAGTTCCACTTAGTGGAGGCTAAGTTCCACTTGGGGGAGGCTGCCTACTCCCGGCTGACGCCCGAGGATGCTGCCTCATCCCCGGACGCGCCTCTTACGCACGCCCGGTGTCATCCTCCGATCACTAAGTTCCACTTGGAGGCTCACAAGACGGGAGCGGACGCACACCCACTCCCGGCCAGAGTGACCGAGAGGCGGACATACGTTATCTTACGCGCGCCCGCTAACATTCTCCAGAGACTAAGTTAAACTAAGGGGAGGCTGCCTACTCCCGCCTGCCGCCCGAGGATGCTGCCTCATCCCCGGACGAGCCTCTTACGCACGCCCGCTGTCATCCTCCGACGACTAAGTTCCGCTTGCGGGAGGCTGCCTCCTCCCGCCCGCCGCCCGGGGATGCTGCCTCATCCCCGGACGAGCCTCTTACGCACGCCCGCTGTCATCCTCCAACAACTAAGTTCCGCTTGCGGGAGGCTGCCTCCTCCCGCCCGCCGCCCGGGGATGCTGCCTCATCCCCGGGCGAGCCTCTTGCGCACGCCCGCTATCCTCCAACGACTAAGTTCCACCTGCGGGAGGCTGC
>NW_026061233.1:0-10000 GCF_024217435.2 Syngnathus scovelli
CCTCCGCGAACCGTCAAAAATAAATAAATACATAAATAAATAGATGTCAAGTGAGCCTACCTTAAGAGAGTCACAGTTACTCCCGCCGTTTACCCGCGCGGAGCGTCATCGCCTCCGCGAACCGTCAAAAATAAATAAATACATAAATAAATAGATGTCAAGTGAGCCTACCTTAAGAGAGTCACAGTTACTCCCGCCGTTTACCCGCGCGGAGCGTCATCGCCTCCGCGAACCGTCAAAAATAAATAAATACATAAATAAATAGATGTCAAGTGAGCCTACCTTAAGAGAGTCACAGTTACTCCCGCCGTTTACCCGCGCGGAGCGTCATCGCCTCCGCGAACCGTCAAAAATAAATAAATACATGAATAAATAGTCAAGTGAGCCTACCTTAAGAGAGTCGTAGTTACTCCCGCCGTTCGGCCGCTTAAAGTGCCACGGGAGGCGTAGCAATGCGAGTGAGTGTGCGCCAAGTGCGAGAGGCGGTGTATTTACTCGCCGTGTCCGCGAGAGGGAGGTAACTCCCCGTTGCGACCTCCGGGAGAGCAACGGGCCGCCGAAAACGCTCAGCCGAGGTGCTGGAAGCCTCGGCCGGCTCTCAAAGCGAGGCGCGAGGCACCGGGAGAACCGGCTGGAGGTACCCTGGAAGCTCAGCGGGCCGTGGGAAACGCTCAGCCGAGGTGCTGGAAGCCTCGGCCGGCTCACAAAGCGAGGCGCGAGGCACCGGGAGAACCGGCTGGAGGTCCCCTGGAAGCTCAGCGGGCCGTGGGAAACGCTCAGCCGAGGTGCTGGAAGCCTCGGCCGGCTCACAAAGCGAGGCGCGAGGCACCGGGAGAACCGGCCGGAGGTCCCCTGGAAGCTCAGCGGGCCGTGGAGAAAGCTTAGCCGGGGTGCCGGAAGCCTCGGCCGGCTTAAAATGTGAGGAGGAAACCGGCTGGACGTCTTCTGGAAGATCAGCGGGCCGTGGAAAATGCTAAGCCGAGGTGCTGGTTGTCGAATAAGGCTCCGCCATCTCGTAGAAGGTGCTAATAAAGTTCATATCCGCTCGGCTGGAGGTAATTGGCCCGCGGACCGGCCGGCGGGACCTCCGTGACAGCCTACCCGCCTGGCGGTGCCTCCTGGCCGGCGTGCATTCCGGGCCGCGACCGCTAACTTACGGGACCATAAATGGCCCGCGGACCAGCTGGCGGGACCTCCGTGACCGCCTATCCGCCTGGCGGTGCCTCCTGGCCGGCCTGGATTCCGGACCGCGACCGCTCACTCGCGGGACCCTAAATGGCCCGCGGACCAGCCGGCGGGACCTCCGTGACAGCCTATCCGCCTCCCGGTGGCTGCTGGCCGGCGCGGATTCCGGGCCGCGACCGCTAACTTACGGGACCCCAATTGGCCCGCGGACCAGCCGGCGGGACCCCCGTGACCGCCTATCCGCCTTGGCCGGTTCCCCGGCCGGCCACGGATGGCGAGAATCCGGCCTCCTCGCCCGGAGCGCTCGTCGGCTTCGGCGAAAAATGCACTAAGTGCCAAACCCCATTCATTTACAATGGCGTGTCCGCCAGAGGGCGCAGTTCCCCCCGCGGACCGGCCGGCGGGACCTCCGTGACAGCCTATCCGCCTGGCGGTGGCTGCGGGCCGGCGCGGATTCCGGGCCGCGACCGCTAACTTACGGGACCCCGATTGGCCCGCGGACCAGCCGGCGGGACCTCCGTGACCGCCTATCCGCCTGCGCTGGTTCCCCGGCCGGCGCGAATTCCGGGCCGCGACCGCTAACTTACGGGACCCCGATTGGCCCGCGGACCAGCCGGCGGGACCTCCGTGACCGCCTATCCGCCTGCGCTGGTTCCCCGGCCGGCGCGAATTCCGGGCCGCGACCGCTAACTTACGGGACCCCGATTGGCCCGCGGACCAGCCGGCGGGACCTCCGTGACCGCCTATCCGCCTGCGCTGGTTCCCCGGCCGGCGCGAATTCCGGGCCGCGACCGCTAACTTACGGGACCCCGATTGGCCCGCGGACCAGCCGGCGGGACCTCCGTGACCGCCTATCCGCCTGCGCTGGTTCCCCGGCCGGCGCGAATTCCGGGCCGCGACCGCTAACTTACGGGACCCCGATTGGCCCGCGGACCAGCCGGCGGGACCTCCGTGACCGCCTATCCGCCTGCGCTGGTTCCCCGGCCGGCGCGAATTCCGGGCCGCGACCGCTAACTTACGGGACCCCGATTGGCCCGCGGACCAGCCGGCGGGACCTCCGTGACCGCCTATCCGCCTGCGCTGGTTCCCCGGCCGGCGCGAATTCCGGGCCGCGACCGCTAACTTACGGGACCCCGATTGGCCCGCGGACCAGCCGGCGGGACCTCCGTGACCGCCTATCCGCCTGCGCTGGTTCCCCGGCCGGCGCGAATTCCGGGCCGCGACCGCTAACTTACGGGACCCCGATTGGCCCGCGGACCAGCCGGCGGGACCTCCGTGACCGCCTATCCGCCTGCGCTGGTTCCCCGGCCGGCGCGAATTCCGGGCCGCGACCGCTAACTTACGGGACCCCGATTGGCCCGCGGACCAGCCGGCGGGACCTCCGTGACCGCCTATCCGCCTGCGCTGGTTCCCCGGCCGGCGCGAATTCCGGGCCGCGACCGCTAACTTACGGGACCCCAATTGGCCCGCGGACCAGCCGGCGGGACCTCCGTGACCGCCTATCCGCCTCCGCTGGTTCCCCGCTCGGCGTGGATTCCGGACCGCGACCGCTAAATTACGGGACCCAAATTGGCCCGCGGACCAGCCGGCGGGACCTCCGTGACCGCCTATCCGCCTTCGCTGGTTCCCCGGTCGGCCACAGATGACGAATATTCGGCCTCTCGCTCTGGAAGTCCTGCCGACTTAGCCGAAAATTTTCTAAGTGCCATCGGCTCTCGCTCGGAAAAGTGTCCGCCTCGTCTGGTTCCCCAGCTCGGCCTCAGAATTCGAAAATTCGGCCTCTCTGAGGTACCAGGGGTAGGCTTTATGTACTTGGTCCCCCCAGTTAGTGTACTCATCACTTTACCCCCCTTTCGCAAAATATAGTCGGCACGTATGTGCAGAACTGTTTATTTTCATTTTAAAAATTTTCTAAGTGCCAGCGGAAGCTGTCACACGAACTGTCCGAGCTACCACGGTGCCCATCCCGGGCAGTGACGGCAAAAGGCCGATGTGTGTTTGATGGAAGTCTGAATAATTTCTAAGTGCCAACGGCTCAACCGCCGTAAAGTGTCCGCCTCGGCTGGTTCTCCCGGTCGGCCCGAACGAGCGAAAATTCGGCCTCTTCCCCTGGAGGTCCGGAACATTTTGGCGAATATTTTCAAAGTGCCAACGGCTGTTCCGCCGTAACGTGTCCGACCCGGCTGGTTCCTCCGGTCGGCCCGAACGAGCGAAAATTCGGCCTCTTCCCCTGGAGGTCCGGACGACTTTGGCGAATATTTTCTAAGTGCGAACGGCTGTTGCGCCGTAACGTGTCCGACCCGGCTGGTTCCTCCGGTCGGCCTGAACGAGCGAAAATTCGGCCTCTTCCCCTGGAGGTCCGGACGACTTTGGCGAATATTTTCAAAGTGCCAACGGCTGTTGGGCCGTAAAGTGTCCGACCCGGCTGGTTCCTCCGGTCGGCCCGAACGAGCGAAAATTCGGCCTCTTCCCCTGGAGGTCCGGAACATTTTGGCGAATATTTTCAAAGTGCCAACGGCTGTTGCGCCGTAACGTGTCCGACCCGGCCGGTTCCTCCGGTCGGCCCGAACGAGCGAAAATTCGGCCTCTTCCCCTGGAGGTCCGGAACATTTTGGCGAATATTTTCAAAGTGCCAACGGCCGTTCCGCCGTAAAGTGTCCGACCCGGCTGGTTCCTCCGGTCGGCCCGAACGAGCGAAAATTCGGCCTCTTCCCCTGGAGGTCCGGACGACTTTGGCGAATATTTTCAAAGTGCCAACGGCTGTTGGGCCGTAAAGTGTCCGACCCGGCTGGTTCCTCCGGTCGGCCCGAACGAGCGAAAATTCGGCCTCTTAACCCTGGAGGTCCGTTCAAGTTTAACGAATAATTTCTAAGTGCTAACGGCTGTTGCGCCGTAACGTGTCCGACCCGGCCGGTTCCTCCGGTCGGCCCGAACGAGCGAAAATACGGCCTCTTCCCCTGGAGGTCCGGAACATTTTGGCGAATATTTTCAAAGTGCCAACGGCTGTTGCGCCGTAACGTGTCCGACCCGGCTGGTTCCTCCGGTCGGCCCGAACGAGCGAAAATTCGGCCTCTTCCCCTGGAGGTCCGGAACATTTTGGCGAATATTTTCTAAGTGCCATCGGCTCTTCCGCCGTAAGGTGTCCGACTCGGCCGGTTCCTCCGGTCGGCCCGAACGAGCGAAAATTCGGCCTCTTCCCCTGGAGGTCCTGTCAAGTTTAACGAATATTTTCTAAGTGCCATCGGCTCTTCCGCCGTAAGGTGTCCGACTCGGCCGGTTCCTCCGGTCGGCCTGAACAAGTGAAAATTCGGCCTCTTCCCCTGGAGGTCCGGAACATTTTGGCGAATATTTTCTAAGTGCCATCGGCTCTTCCGCCGTAAGGTGTCCGACTCGGCCGGTTCCTCCGGTCGGCCTGAACGAGCGAAAATTCGGCCTCTTCCCCTGGAGGTCCTGTCAAGTTTAACGAATATTTTCTAAGTGCCATCGGCTCTTCCGCCGTAAAGCGTCCGACTCGGCTGGTTCCCGATGTCGGCCAGAACAAGTGGAAATTCGGCCTCTTCCCCTGGAGGTCAGTTGAAGTTTAACGAATATTTTCAAAGTGCCAACGGCTGCTCCGCCGTAAAGCGTCCGACTCGGCTGGTTCCCGATGTCGGCCAGAACAAGTGAAAATTCGGCCTCTTCCCCTGGAGGTCCGTTCAAGATTAACGAATATTTTCTAAGTGCCAACGGCTGCTCCGCCGTAAAGCGTCCGACTCGGCTGGTTCCCGATGTCGGCCAGAATAAGTGGAAATTCGGCCTCTTCCCCTGGAGGTCCGTTCAAGATTAACGAATATTTTCTAAGTGCCAACGGCTCTTGCGCCGAAAAGCGTCCGACTCGGCTGGTTCCCGATGTCGGCCAGAACAAGTGAAAAATCGGCCTCTTCCCCTGGAGGTCAGTTGAAGTTTAACGAATATTTTCTAAGTGCCATCGGCTCTTCCGCCGTAAGGTGTCCGACTCGGCTGGTTCCCGATGTCGGCCAGAAAAAGTGACAATTCGGCCTCTTCCCCTGGAGGTCCTTTGAAGTTTAGCGAATATTTTCTAAGTGCCAACGGCTCTTGCGCCGAAAAGCGTCCGCCTCGGCTGGTTCCCGCGGTCGGACACAAAATGTGTCAATTCGGCCTCTCTGAGGTACCAGGGGTAGGCTTTATGTACTTGGTCCCCCCACTTAGTGTACTCATCACTTTACCCCCCTTTCGCAAAATATAGTCGGCACGTATGTGCAGAACTGTTTATTTTCATTTTAAAAATTGTCTAAGTGCCAGCGGAAGCTGTCAAACGAACTGTCCGAGCTACCACGGTGCCCATCCCGGGCAGTGACGGCAAAAGGCCGATGTGTGTTTATGGAAGTCTGAATAATTTCTAAGTGCCAACGGCTGCTCCGCCGTAAAGTGTCCGCCTCGGCTGGTTCCCCCGGTCGGCCAGAACAAGTGAAAATTCGGCCTCTTCCCCTGGAGGTCCGGAACATTTTGGCGAATATTTCCTAAGTGCCAACGGCTGCTCCGCCGTAAAGTGTCCGCCTCGGCCGGTTCACCCGGTCGGCCAGAACAAGTGAAAATTTGGCCTCTTCCCCTGGAGGTCCGGAACATTTTGGCGAATATTTCCTAAGTGCCAACGGCTGCTCCGCCGTAAAGTGTCCGACTCGGCTGGTTCCCCCGGTCGGCCAGAACAAGTGAAAAATCGGCCTCTTCCCCTGGAAGTCCGGCCGACTTAAGGCGAATATTTCCTAAGTGCCAACGGCTGTTCCGCCGTAAAGAGTCCGACTCGGCTGGTTCCCGATATCGGCCAGAACAAGTGAAAATTCGGCCTCTTCCCCTGGAAGTCCGGCCGAGTTAAGGCAAATATTTCCTAAGTGCCAACGGCTGCTCCGCCGTAAAGCGTCCGACTCGGCTGGTTCCCGATGTCGGCCAGAACAAGTGGACATTCGGCCTCTTCCCCTGGAAGTCCGGCCAAGTTTGGCGAATATTTCCTAAGTGCCAACGGCTGCTCCGCCGTAAAGTGTCCGACTCGGCTGGTTCCCGATGTCGGCCAGAACAAGTGAATATTCGGCCTCTTCCCCTGGAGGTCCGGAACATTTTGGCAAATATTTCCTAAGTGCCAACGGCTGCTCCGCCGTAAAGAGTCCGACTCGGCTGGTTCCCGATGTCGGCCAGAACAAGTGAAAATTCGGCCTCTTCCCCTGGAAGTCCGGCCGAGTTCGGCGAATATTTCCTAAGTGCCAACGGCTGTTCCGCCGTAAAGAGTCCGACTCGGCTGGTTCCCGATGTCGGCCAGAACAAGTGAAAATTCGGCCTCTTCCCCTGGAGGTCCGTTCAAGATTAACGAATATTTTCTAAGTGCCAACGGCTCTTGCGCCGAAAAGCGTCCGACTCGGCTGGTTCCCGATGTCGGCCAGAACAAGTGAAAATTCGGCCTCTTCCCCTGGAGGTCCGTTCAAGATTAACGAATATTTTCTAAGTGCCAACGGCTGCTCCGCCGTAAAGCGTCCGCTTCGGCTGGTTCCCGATGTCGGCCAGAACAAGTGAAAATTCGGCCTCTTCCCCTGGAGGTCCGTTCAAGATTAACGAATATTTTCTAAGTGCCAACGGCTCTTGCGCCGAAAAGCGTCCGCCTCGGCTGGTTCCCGATGTCGGCCAGAACAAGTGAAAATTCGGCCTCTTCCCCTGGAGGTCCGTTCACGATTAACGAATATTTTCTAAGTGCCAACGGCTCTTGCGCCGAAAAGCGTCCGCCTCGGCTGGTTCCCGATGTCGGCCAGAACAAGTGAAAATTCGGCCTCTTCCCCTGGAGGTCCGTTCAAGATTAACGAATATTTTCTAAGTGCCAACGGCTCTTGCGCCGAAAAGCGTCCGCCTCGGCTGGTTCCCGCGGTCGGACACAAAATGTGTCAATTCGGCCTCTCTGAGGTACCAGGGGTGGGCTTTATGTACTTGGTCCCCCCACTTAGTGTACTCATCACTTTACCCCCATTTCGCAAAATATAGTCGGCACGTATGTGCAGAACTGTTTATTTTCATTTTAAAAATTGTCTAAGTGCCAGCGGAAGCTGTCACGCGAACTGTCCGAGCTACCACGGTGCCCATCCCGGGCAGTGACGGCAAAAGGCCGATGTGTGTTTGATGGAAGTCTGAATAATTTCTAAGTGCCAACGGCTCAACCGCCGTAAAGTGTCCGCCTCGGCTGGTTCTCCCGGTCGGCCCGAACGAGCGAAAATTCGGCCTCTTCCCCTGGAGGTCCGGAACATTTTGGCGAATATTTCCTAAGTGCCAACGGCTGCTCCGCCGTAAAGTGTCCGCCTCGGCTGGTTCCCCCGGTCGGCCAGAACAAGTGAAAATTCGGCCTCTTCCCCTGGAGGTCCGGAACATTTTGGCGAATATTTCCTAAGTGCCAACGGCTGCTCCGCCGTAAAGTGTCCGCCTCGGCCGGTTCACCCGGTCGGCCAGAACAAGTGAAAATTTGGCCTCTTCCCCTGGAGGTCCGGAACATTTTGGCGAATATTTCCTAAGTGCCAACGGCTGCTCCGCCGTAAAGTGTCCGCCTCGGCCGGTTCACCCGGTCGGCCAGAACAAGTGAAAATTTGGCCTCTTCCCCTGGAGGTCCGGAACATTTTGGCGAATATTTCCTAAGTGCCAACGGCTGCTCCGCCGTAAAGTGTCCGACTCGGCTGGTTCCCCCGGTCGGCCAGAACAAGTGAAAAATCGGCCTCTTCCCCTGGAAGTCCGGCCGAGTTAAGGCAAATATTTCCTAAGTGCCAACGGCTGCTCAGCCTTAAAGTGTCCGACTCGGCTGGTTCCCGATGTCGGCCAGAACAAGTGAAAATCCGGCCTCTTCCCCTGGAAGTCCGGCCGAGTTAAGGCAAATATTTCCTAAGTGCCAACGGCTGCTCAGCCTTTAAGTGTCCGACTCGGCTGGTTCCCGATGTTGGCCAGAACAAGTGAAAATCCGGCCTCTTCCCCTGGAAGTCCGGCCGAGTTAAGGCAAATATTTCCTAAGTGCCAAGGGCTGCTCAGCCTTAAAGGGCCCGACTCGTCTGGTTCCCGATGTCGGCCAGAACAAGTGACAATTCGGCCTCTTCCCCTGGAGGTCTTTTCAAGTTTAACGAATATTTTCTAAGTGCCGACGGCTGCTCCGCCTTAAAGCGTCCGACTCGGCTGGTTCCCGATGTCGGCCAGAACAAGTGACAATTCGGCCTCTTCCCCTGGAGGTCCTTTCAAGTTTAACGAATATTTTCTAAGTGCCAACGGCTGCTCCGCCTTAAAGCGTCCGACTCGGCTGGTTCCCGATGTCGGCCAGAACAGGTGAAAATTCGGCCTCTTCCCCTGGAGGTCCGTTCAAGTTTGGCGAATATTTTCTAAGTGCCAACGGCTGCTCCGCCTTAAAGTGTCCGACTCGGCTGGTTCCCGATGTCGGGCAGAACAAGTGACAATTCGGCCTCTTCCCCTGGAAGTCCGGCCGAGTTTGGCGAATATTTTCTAAGTGCCAACGGCTGCTCCGCCGTAAAGAGTCCGACTCGGCTGGTTCCCGATGTCGGCCAGAACAAGTGACAATTCGGCCTCTTCCCCTGGAGGTCCTTTGAAGTTTAGCGAATATTTTCTAAGTTCCAACGGCTCTTGCGCCGAAAAGCGTCCGACTCGGCTGGTTCCCGATGTCGGCCAGAACAGGTGAAAATTCGGCCTCTTCCCCTGGAGGTCCGTTCAAGTTTGGCGAATATTTTCTAAGTGCCAACGGCTGCTCCGCCTTAAAGTGTCCGACTCGGCTGGTTCCCGATGTCGGGCAGAACAAGTGACAATTCGGCCTCTTCCCCTGGAAGTCCGGCCGAGTTTGGCGAATATTTTCTAAGTGCCAACGGCTGCTCCGCCGTAAAGAGTCCGACTCGGCTGGTTCCCGATGTCGGCCAGAAAAAGTGACAATTCGGCCTCTTCCCCTGGAGGTCCTTTGAAGTTTAGCGAATATTTTCTAAGTGCCAACGGCTCTTGCGCCGAAAAGCGTCCGCCTCGGCTGGTTCCCGCGGTCGGCCGTAATAGGCGAAAATTCGGCCTCTTCCCCTGGAGCGACCTCCAAATTTGGGCGAAATTTTTCTAAGTGCCTAAAGGTACCAGGGGTTTGGGTACCAGGGGTGCAGTACGAACTGGTCTTTTGTCAACCCATGTACTTTTTCTAGAGTACATGGGTTGGTCCCCCCACTTAGTGTACTCATCACTTTACCCCCCTTTCGCAAAATATAGTCAGAACGAGCATGGGGGACGCAATTGTTTTCCATGCAAATCAATTGGGCCTGGTCCGAGCGCTGGTAACGGCCGCCAGCAAGCGTCCCCTGCTCGGATAGCAGAACTGAAGAAGGCACGGCACTTCCAGAGAGAGAGAGAAAATTTTCTAAGTGCCACATTTCTCAAAAATTTTCAAAGTGCCACATTTCTCAAAAATTTTCAAAGTGCCACATTTCTCAAAAATTTTCAAAGTGCCACATCTCTCAAAAATGTTCAAAGTGCCACATCTCTGAAAAACTTTCTAAGTGCCACATCTCTGAAAAACTTTCTAAGTGCCACATCTCTGAAAAACTTTCTAAGTGCCACATCTCTGAAAAATTTTCTAAGTGCCACAGCACGGCTGTGAAATATTCAAAGTCCTACAGGCATTGGCAGAATCCGCGGACGGCCGTCTGCTCCCGGCGGCCGCCGCGAAGCTACTACCCCCTCCCGGGGACGGCTGTCTGCTCCCGGCAGCCGTCCTTACCCCCCTCCCCCGTTTGCACCGCCTGAAGTTAGACCCGCCTTGGTA
>NW_026061233.1:15000-25000 GCF_024217435.2 Syngnathus scovelli
GCCGTTGGCACTTAGGAAATATTTGCCTTAACTCGGCCGGACTTCCAGGGGAAGAGGCCGAATTTTCACTTGTTCTGGCCGATATCGGGAACCAGCCGAGTCGGACTCTTTACGGCGGAACAGCCGTTGGCACTTAGGAAATATTCGCCTTAAGTCGGCCGGACTTCCAGGGGAAGAGGCCGATTTTTCACTTGTTCTGGCCGACCGGGGGAACCAGCCGAGTCGGACACTTTACGGCGGAGCAGCCGTTGGCACTTAGGAAATATTCGCCAAAATGTTCCGGACCTCCAGGGGAAGAGGCCAAATTTTCACTTGTTCTGGCCGACCGGGTGAACCGGCCGAGGCGGACACTTTACGGCGGAGCAGCCGTTGGCACTTAGGAAATATTCGCCAAAATGTTCCGGACCTCCAGGGGAAGAGGCCGAATTTTCACTTGTTCTGGCCGACCGGGGGAACCAGCCGAGGCGGACACTTTACGGCGGAGCAGCCGTTGGCACTTAGAAATTATTCAGACTTCCATAAACACACATCGGCCTTTTGCCGTCACTGCCCGGGATGGGCACCGTGGTAGCTCGGACAGTTCGTTTGACAGCTTCCGCTGGCACTTAGACAATTTTTAAAATGAAAATAAACAGTTCTGCACATACGTGCCGACTATATTTTGCGAAAGGGGGGTAAAGTGATGAGTACACTAAGTGGGGGGACCAAGTACATAAAGCCTACCCCTGGTACCTCAGAGAGGCCGAATTGACACATTTTGTGTCCGACCGCGGGAACCAGCCGAGGCGGACGCTTTTCGGCGCAAGAGCCGTTGGCACTTAGAAAATATTCGCTAAACTTCAAAGGACCTCCAGGGGAAGAGGCCGAATTGTCACTTTTTCTGGCCGACATCGGGAACCAGCCGAGTCGGACACCTTACGGCGGAAGAGCCGATGGCACTTAGAAAATATTCGTTAAACTTCAACTGACCTCCAGGGGAAGAGGCCGATTTTTCACTTGTTCTGGCCGACATCGGGAACCAGCCGAGTCGGACGCTTTTCGGCGCAAGAGCCGTTGGCACTTAGAAAATATTCGTTAATCTTGAACGGACCTCCAGGGGAAGAGGCCGAATTTCCACTTATTCTGGCCGACATCGGGAACCAGCCGAGTCGGACGCTTTACGGCGGAGCAGCCGTTGGCACTTAGAAAATATTCGTTAATCTTGAACGGACCTCCAGGGGAAGAGGCCGAATTTTCACTTGTTCTGGCCGACATCGGGAACCAGCCGAGTCGGACGCTTTACGGCGGAGCAGCCGTTGGCACTTTGAAAATATTCGTTAAACTTCAACTGACCTCCAGGGGAAGAGGCCGAATTTCCACTTGTTCTGGCCGACATCGGGAACCAGCCGAGTCGGACGCTTTACGGCGGAAGAGCCGATGGCACTTAGAAAATATTCGTTAAACTTGACAGGACCTCCAGGGGAAGAGGCCGAATTTTCGCTCGTTCAGGCCGACCGGAGGAACCGGCCGAGTCGGACACCTTACGGCGGAAGAGCCGATGGCACTTAGAAAATATTCGCCAAAATGTTCCGGACCTCCAGGGGAAGAGGCCGAATTTTCACTTGTTCAGGCCGACCGGAGGAACCGGCCGAGTCGGACACCTTACGGCGGAAGAGCCGATGGCACTTAGAAAATATTCGTTAAACTTGACAGGACCTCCAGGGGAAGAGGCCGAATTTTCGCTCGTTCGGGCCGACCGGAGGAACCGGCCGAGTCGGACACCTTACGGCGGAAGAGCCGATGGCACTTAGAAAATATTCGCCAAAATGTTCCGGACCTCCAGGGGAAGAGGCCGAATTTTCGCTCGTTCGGGCCGACCGGAGGAACCAGCCGGGTCGGACACGTTACGGCGCAACAGCCGTTGGCACTTTGAAAATATTCGCCAAAATGTTCCGGACCTCCAGGGGAAGAGGCCGTATTTTCGCTCGTTCGGGCCGACCGGAGGAACCGGCCGGGTCGGACACGTTACGGCGCAACAGCCGTTAGCACTTAGAAATTATTCGTTAAACTTGAACGGACCTCCAGGGTTAAGAGGCCGAATTTTCGCTCGTTCGGGCCGACCGGAGGAACCAGCCGGGTCGGACACTTTACGGCCCAACAGCCGTTGGCACTTTGAAAATATTCGCCAAAGTCGTCCGGACCTCCAGGGGAAGAGGCCGAATTTTCGCTCGTTCGGGCCGACCGGAGGAACCAGCCGGGTCGGACACTTTACGGCGGAACGGCCGTTGGCACTTTGAAAATATTCGCCAAAATGTTCCGGACCTCCAGGGGAAGAGGCCGAATTTTCGCTCGTTCGGGCCGACCGGAGGAACCGGCCGGGTCGGACACGTTACGGCGCAACAGCCGTTGGCACTTTGAAAATATTCGCCAAAATGTTCCGGACCTCCAGGGGAAGAGGCCGAATTTTCGCTCGTTCGGGCCGACCGGAGGAACCAGCCGGGTCGGACACTTTACGGCCCAACAGCCGTTGGCACTTTGAAAATATTCGCCAAAGTCGTCCGGACCTCCAGGGGAAGAGGCCGAATTTTCGCTCGTTCAGGCCGACCGGAGGAACCAGCCGGGTCGGACACGTTACGGCGCAACAGCCGTTCGCACTTAGAAAATATTCGCCAAAGTCGTCCGGACCTCCAGGGGAAGAGGCCGAATTTTCGCTCGTTCGGGCCGACCGGAGGAACCAGCCGGGTCGGACACGTTACGGCGGAACAGCCGTTGGCACTTTGAAAATATTCGCCAAAATGTTCCGGACCTCCAGGGGAAGAGGCCGAATTTTCGCTCGTTCGGGCCGACCGGGAGAACCAGCCGAGGCGGACACTTTACGGCGGTTGAGCCGTTGGCACTTAGAAATTATTCAGACTTCCATCAAACACACATCGGCCTTTTGCCGTCACTGCCCGGGATGGGCACCGTGGTAGCTCGGACAGTTCGTGTGACAGCTTCCGCTGGCACTTAGAAAATTTTTAAAATGAAAATAAACAGTTCTGCACATACGTGCCGACTATATTTTGCGAAAGGGGGGTAAAGTGATGAGTACACTAACTGGGGGGACCAAGTACATAAAGCCTACCCCTGGTACCTCAGAGAGGCCGAATTTTCGAATTCTGAGGCCGAGCTGGGGAACCAGACGAGGCGGACACTTTTCCGAGCGAGAGCCGATGGCACTTAGAAAATTTTCGGCTAAGTCGGCAGGACTTCCAGAGCGAGAGGCCGAATATTCGTCATCTGTGGCCGACCGGGGAACCAGCGAAGGCGGATAGGCGGTCACGGAGGTCCCGCCGGCTGGTCCGCGGGCCAATTTGGGTCCCGTAATTTAGCGGTCGCGGTCCGGAATCCACGCCGAGCGGGGAACCAGCGGAGGCGGATAGGCGGTCACGGAGGTCCCGCCGGCTGGTCCGCGGGCCAATTGGGGTCCCGTAAGTTAGCGGTCGCGGCCCGGAATTCGCGCCGGCCGGGGAACCAGCGCAGGCGGATAGGCGGTCACGGAGGTCCCGCCGGCTGGTCCGCGGGCCAATCGGGGTCCCGTAAGTTAGCGGTCGCGGCCCGGAATTCGCGCCGGCCGGGGAACCAGCGCAGGCGGATAGGCGGTCACGGAGGTCCCGCCGGCTGGTCCGCGGGCCAATCGGGGTCCCGTAAGTTAGCGGTCGCGGCCCGGAATTCGCGCCGGCCGGGGAACCAGCGCAGGCGGATAGGCGGTCACGGAGGTCCCGCCGGCTGGTCCGCGGGCCAATCGGGGTCCCGTAAGTTAGCGGTCGCGGCCCGGAATTCGCGCCGGCCGGGGAACCAGCGCAGGCGGATAGGCGGTCACGGAGGTCCCGCCGGCTGGTCCGCGGGCCAATCGGGGTCCCGTAAGTTAGCGGTCGCGGCCCGGAATTCGCGCCGGCCGGGGAACCAGCGCAGGCGGATAGGCGGTCACGGAGGTCCCGCCGGCTGGTCCGCGGGCCAATCGGGGTCCCGTAAGTTAGCGGTCGCGGCCCGGAATTCGCGCCGGCCGGGGAACCAGCGCAGGCGGATAGGCGGTCACGGAGGTCCCGCCGGCTGGTCCGCGGGCCAATCGGGGTCCCGTAAGTTAGCGGTCGCGGCCCGGAATCCGCGCCGGCCCGCAGCCACCGCCAGGCGGATAGGCTGTCACGGAGGTCCCGCCGGCCGGTCCGCGGGGGGAACTGCGCCCTCTGGCGGACACGCCATTGTAAATGAATGGGGTTTGGCACTTAGTGCATTTTTCGCCGAAGCCGACGAGCGCTCCGGGCGAGGAGGCCGGATTCTCGCCATCCGTGGCCGGCCGGGGAACCGGCCAAGGCGGATAGGCGGTCACGGGGGTCCCGCCGGCTGGTCCGCGGGCCAATTGGGGTCCCGTAAGTTAGCGGTCGCGGCCCGGAATCCGCGCCGGCCAGCAGCCACCGGGAGGCGGATAGGCTGTCACGGAGGTCCCGCCGGCTGGTCCGCGGGCCATTTAGGGTCCCGCGAGTGAGCGGTCGCGGTCCGGAATCCAGGCCGGCCAGGAGGCACCGCCAGGCGGATAGGCGGTCACGGAGGTCCCGCCAGCTGGTCCGCGGGCCATTTATGGTCCCGTAAGTTAGCGGTCGCGGCCCGGAATGCACGCCGGCCAGGAGGCACCGCCAGGCGGGTAGGCTGTCACGGAGGTCCCGCCGGCCGGTCCGCGGGCCAATTACCTCCAGCCGAGCGGATATGAACTTTATTAGCACCTTCTACGAGATGGCGGAGCCTTATTCGACAACCAGCACCTCGGCTTAGCATTTTCCACGGCCCGCTGATCTTCCAGAAGACGTCCAGCCGGTTTCCTCCTCACATTTTAAGCCGGCCGAGGCTTCCGGCACCCCGGCTAAGCTTTCTCCACGGCCCGCTGAGCTTCCAGGGGACCTCCGGCCGGTTCTCCCGGTGCCTCGCGCCTCGCTTTGTGAGCCGGCCGAGGCTTCCAGCACCTCGGCTGAGCGTTTCCCACGGCCCGCTGAGCTTCCAGGGGACCTCCAGCCGGTTCTCCCGGTGCCTCGCGCCTCGCTTTGTGAGCCGGCCGAGGCTTCCAGCACCTCGGCTGAGCGTTTCCCACGGCCCGCTGAGCTTCCAGGGTACCTCCAGCCGGTTCTCCCGGTGCCTCGCGCCTCGCTTTGAGAGCCGGCCGAGGCTTCCAGCACCTCGGCTGAGCGTTTTCGGCGGCCCGTTGCTCTCCCGGAGGTCGCAACGGGGAGTTACCTCCCTCTCGCGGACACGGCGAGTAAATACACCGCCTCTCGCACTTGGCGCACACTCACTCGCATTGCTACGCCTCCCGTGGCACTTTAAGCGGCCGAACGGCGGGAGTAACTACGACTCTCTTAAGGTAGGCTCACTTGACTATTTATTCATGTATTTATTTATTTTTGACGGTTCGCGGAGGCGATGACGCTCCGCGCGGGTAAACGGCGGGAGTAACTGTGACTCTCTTAAGGTAGGCTCACTTGACATCTATTTATTTATGTATTTATTTATTTTTGACGGTTCGCGGAGGCGATGACGCTCCGCGCGGGTAAACGGCGGGAGTAACTGTGACTCTCTTAAGGTAGGCTCACTTGACATCTATTTATTTATGTATTTATTTATTTTTGACGGTTCGCGGAGGCGATGACGCTCCGCGCGGGTAAACGGCGGGAGTAACTGTGACTCTCTTAAGGTAGGCTCACTTGACATCTATTTATTTATGTATTTATTTATTTTTGACGGTTCGCGGAGGCGATGACGCTCCGCGCGGGTAAACGGCGGGAGTAACTGTGACTCTCTTAAGGTAGGCTCACTTGACATCTATTTATTTATGTATTTATTTATTTTTGACGGTTCGCGGAGGCGATGACGCTCCGCGCGGGTAAACGGCGGGAGTAACTGTGACTCTCTTAAGGTAGGCTCACTTGACATCTATTTATTTATGTATTTATTTATTTTTGACGGTTCGCGGAGGCGATGACGCTCCGCGCGGGTAAACGGCGGGAGTAACTGTGACTCTCTTAAGGTAGGCTCACTTGACATCTATTTATTTATGTATTTATTTATTTTTGACGGTTCGCGGAGGCGATGACGCTCCGCGCGGGTAAACGGCGGGAGTAACTGTGACTCTCTTAAGGTAGGCTCACTTGACATCTATTTATTTATGTATTTATTTATTTTTGACGGTTCGCGGAGGCGATGACGCTCCGCGCGGGTAAACGGCGGGAGTAACTGTGACTCTCTTAAGGTAGGCTCACTTGACATTTATTTATTTATGAATTTATTTATTTTTGACGGTTCGCGGAGGCGATGACGCTCCGCGCGGGTAAACGGCGGGAGTAACTGTGACTCTCTTAAGGTAGCCTGACTCGACGTCTTTTTCAACGGTGGCTGGAGGACCCGGGCGGTTCTCGGGGGTGCGTCGCTCCTCACTTTTGACGCCCGAGGAGGCTCCCGGCACCTCGGCTACGCGTTTTCGGCGGCCCGCTGAGCTTCCAGAAGACCTCCAGCCGGTTCTCCCGGTGCTTTCCTCCTCACGTTTTAAGCCGGCCGAGGCTCCCGGCACCCCGGCCAAGCGTTTCCCACGGCCCGCTGAGCTTCCAGGGGACCTCCGGCCGGTTCTCCGCGCGCTTTCCTCCTCACTTTTAAGCCGGCCGAGGCTTCCGGCACCCCGGCCAAGCGTTTCCCACGTCCCGCTGAGCTTCCAGGGGACCTCCGGCCGGTTCTCCGCGCGCTTTCCTCCTCACATTTTAAGCCGGCCGAGGCTCCAGGCACCCCGGCTAAGCTTTCTCCACGGCCCGCTGAGCTTCCAGGGGACCTCCGGCCGGTTCTCCGCGCGCTTTCCTCCTCACTTTTAAGCCGGCCGAGGCTTCCGGCACCCCGGCCAAGCCTTTCCCACGGCCCGCTGAGCTTCCAGGGGACATCCAGCCGGTTCTCCGCGCGCCCCCCTCCTAACTCGACGCCCGAGGAGGCTCCAGGCACCCCGGCCGAGCCTTTTCGGCGGCCCGCTGATCTCCCGGAGGTCGCAACGGGGAATTGCCTCCCTCTCGCGGACACGGCGCGTAAATGCACCGCCTCTCGCACTTTGCGCACACTCACTCGCATCGCTACGCCTCCCGTGGCACTTTAAGCGACCGGGACCACCGCGAGCGCGGGCGATGACTAAGAGGCTCCCCGGCCGGCCTCGCGGAGCTCCGACGCTCCCCCGCGGGACTTCCGGCGGCCGGCCGGAGCCTCGGCACGGCTGCCGCACTCCCTAATAACACCCCGCGGACCCCCGCGAGCCGAACGCTCGCTGCCGCGGGCGACCCGTGCCAAGGCGGACGCGTGACGGCGCGGGAGCCCTCGGCACTATATCACGGTCACGTATGTAGTCAAATCGTGTAAAATCACCGTTAGTTTATTCATAATATAGGTAATAATTAAATAAATATTAACATCGCGTATATCATTAATAAACACATGTATGTATTTATTTAATAATTAAATAAATATTAACATCGCGTATAATCATGCGCAATACTTCGTGGCCGACCGGGGAACCGGCGAAGGCGGACGCATCGCGGCGCGAGAGCCGTTGGCACTTTGGAAAAATAAATAAATAAATAAATAAATAAATAATAATTCGCCGACCGGGCTCCGGGGGGAGAGGCCGATTTTTGGCCGTTCGTGGCCGACCGGGGAACCGGCGAAGGCGGACGCATCGCGGCGCGAGAGCCGTTGGCACTTTGGAAAAATAAATAAATAAATAAATAAATAATTCGCCGACCGGGCTCCGGGGCAAGAGGCCGAATTTTCGCTCGTTCGGGCCGACCGGGGAACCGGCGAAGGCGGACGCAGCGCGGCGCGAGAGCCGTTGGCACTTTGAAAAAAAAAAAAAAAAAAAAATTCGCCCACCGGGCTCCGGGGGAAGAGGCCGGCTTTTCGCCGTTCGCGGCCGACCGGGGAACCGGCGAAAGCGGACGCGCTCTCTAACGAGCCCCGCCGGCCGGAGGAAGTGCGCCCTCTGGCGGACACGCCGTTGTAAATGAATGGGGTTTGGCACTTAGTGCATTTTTCGCCCAAGTCGAAGCGCGCTCCGGGCGAGGAGGCCGGATTCTCGCCACCCGTGGCCGGCCGGGGAACCGGCCAAGGCGGACGCGCTCTCTAACGAGCCCCGCCGGCCGGAGGAAGTGCGCCCTCTGGCGGACACGCCGTTGTAAATGAATGGGGTTTGGCACTTGGTGCATTTTTCGCCCAAGTCGAAGCGCGCTCCGGGCGAGGAGGCCGGATTCTCGCCACCCGTGGCCGGCCGGGGAACCGGCGAAGGCGGATAGGCTTTCACGGAGGATCCGCCGGCTGGTCCGCGGGCCGATTAGGGTCCCGCGAGTGAGCGGTGGCGGTCCGGAATCCAGGCCGGCCAGGAGGCACCGCCAGGCGGATAGGCTTTCACGGAGGAGCCGCCGGCTGGTCCGCGGGCCGTTTAGGGTCCCGCGAGTGAGCGGTGGCGGTCCGGAATCCAGACCGGCCAGGAGGCACCGCCAGGCGGATAGGCTTTCACGGAGGACCCGCCGGCTGGTCCGCGGGCCGTTTAGGGTCCCGCGAGTGAGCGGTCGCGGTCCGGAATCCAGGCCGGCCAGGAGGCACCGCCAGGCGGATAGGCTTTCACGGAGGACCCGCCGGCTGGTCCGCGGGCCGTTTAGGCTCCCGTAAGTTAGCGGTCGCGGTCCGGAATACAGGCCGTCCAGGAGGCACTGCCAGGCGGATACACTCTCTAACGAGCCCCGCCGGCTGGTCCGCCGGGGGAAGTGCGCCCTCTGGCGGACACGCCGTTGTAAATGAATGGGGTTTGGCACTTAGTGCATTTTTCGACCAGCGGCAACGCAGGCTGACGGGCGGCCGCTTCCACGGGCCGGTACTACTCTACGGAGGCGCTAGCCGCCTCCGGTGGGGGCCGTGTGATCTCGCTGGATGCCCGAGGACCTTCCGCGAGGCCCGGCCGCAGCTTTTACGCGCGCCCGGTCCTATTACCTGGTGGAAGCTGGAGGCCGGGGCTCCGCAGCTCGCCGCCCGGGGACCTTCCGCGAGGCCCGGCCGCAGCTTTTACGCACCACCGCTGCTATTCTCTGGCTCCGGCTTCGTCCCGGAGGGTGCTTGGGGAACGGCGGCGCACACCGCGAACGGCCGGTGGCGGTCGGCTGGTGGCGGTCGGCTGGTGGCTGTCGGCTGGTGGCGGTCGGGGGTGGCGCTTGGGGATGGCGCTTGGGGATGGTGGCTGTCGGCTGGTGGCGGTCGGCTGGTGGCGGTCGGCTGGTGGCGGTCGGCTGGTGGCGGTCGGGGGTGGCGCTTGGGGATGGCGCTTGGGGATGGTGGCTGTCGGCTGGTGGCGGTCGGCTGGTGGCGGTCGGGGGGTGGCGGTCGGGGATGGCGCTTGGGGATGGTGGCTGTCGCCTTGTGGCGGTCGGCTGGTGGCGGTCGCCTTGTGGCGGTCGCCTTGTGGCGGTCGGGGATGGCGCTTGGGGATGGTGGCTGTCGCCTTGTGGCGGTCGGCTGGTGGCGGTCGCCTTGTGGCGGTCGCCTTGTGGCGGTCGGGGATGGCGCTTGGGGATGGTGGCTGTCGCCTTGTGGCGGTCGGCTGGTGGCGGTCGGCTGGTGGCGGTCGGGGGGTGGCGGTCGGGGATGGCGCTTGGGGATGGTGGCTGTCGCCTTGTGGCGGTCGGGGGGTGGCGGTCGGGGATGGCGCTTGGGGATGGTGGCTGTCGCCTTGTGGCGGTCGGCTGGTGGCGGTCGGCTGGTGGCGGTCGGCTGGTGGCGGTCGGGGGGTGGCGGTCGGGGGTGGCGCTTGGGGATGGTGGCTGTCGCCTTGTGGCGGTCGGCTGGTGGCGGTCGCCTTGTGGCGGTCGGGGGGCGGCGGTCGGGGGTGGCGCTTGGGGATGGTGGCTGTCGGCTGGTGGCGGTCGGCTGGTGGCGGTCGGCTGGTGGCGGTCGGCTGGTGGCGGTCGGGGGTGGCGCT
>NW_026061233.1:30000-32500 GCF_024217435.2 Syngnathus scovelli
GCGGGTACGTGAGTAGATGATCCCCCCGGCCGTGGACGGGTCGAGGCGCAACCACCTTTTCACAGCCATCCGCACCTTCCCGTCGAGGCACTTCAACCTGGTCACCGGTACCCTGCCCACGTCTGCCCCAAAAGCCACTCTCGGGAGTAAGAATGAGTTGCACAGCACTATCTTCTGGGACGGCTTCAGCGACGCCTTGGATATCCTCTTCAGTCCCGTGGTCAGCATCTCCTCCAGACCCTGAGAGACAATTCCCTGCCACGGCACTATATTGGCCCCCAGATAACGAACCGATTCACCCGAAGTGACCATGTGTATCTGCTGTCCACATAGCGTCCAGGCTACACGGCTGTCATCCTTTGGACCCATCCAGATACCGTGGCACTTACGGGGCTGGACAGCCAGTCCCGTAAGCTGGCAAAAGTCTTCCAAGACCTCTAAACTCCTTCTCATTCCCTCCTCCGAGCCACTTAACAGGACTAGGTCATCGGCAAAGGCCAGTGTGGCGATGCGGCGGTCGCCCCAAGCGAAGTGACCTCCTTTGCGTTCGAGGCCATGGATGAGAGGATCCATGGCGAGGTTGAAGAGCAGTGGGGACATTGGGTCGCCTTGCTTAACTCCAACCCTCAGGGAGATGGGCTCGGAGTAGGCGTCTCCGCAACCCACCCTGGTCGAGCAGCCCACATAAGAGTTCCGGATTAACTCTATAACACGTCTATCCACGCCCAAGCTTCCCAATACATACAGGATATGATCATGAGAAACCGAGTCGAAGGCCTTCGCAAAGTCAATGAACACGACTGCCAGTGGCACGCCGCACGACCTCGAGCGCCCCATGATCCGGTTAAGAATCATGAGGTTTTCCTCGCAACCACTCGCGCCGGCGACGAAACCACGCTGCCGGGGGCTAATAGGACAGGTTCGAGTCAACCTCATCGCTATTATCCGTCCAAACAACCTCAACACGACTGACCCGATAGTCACAGGCCTCCAGCCTGATACAGAACCCAGCTCATTAGGGTCAGCCGATTTGGGTAGCAACCGGGTCTTGCACTCCTTGAAGACCTGGGGAACAACTCCACGCACCATCCATGTTGTGAACAGCCTCGCCAGCTTCGTGCCGTCGGGATCCCAGTCAAGAAGAGCCTGCTTCCTGATCCCGTCTGGTCCCGGCGCCGATCGTTTTCCCAACTTAGCCAAGTTAGACACCACTTCGGGCCCAAGGATTGGTTGATAGAATGGCTCATTGTTCGCGGTTAGTTCGACTTGGAAGCCAGGCAGCCCATGAAACGGTTTAACCGTTTCCCATTTCTCTCTAAAGTGTTCATACACCGGCTTTATAGGCAACTCGCACCTTAGGGGCGTCAGACCATCCAAGATCCGCCGTGCCAGCCCCTTTCTCGCCTCAGAAAAGCCTCTCTGTTGGTGATAGAACACAGTTTTTCGCTCGACGAGACGCCTCGCCCATCCTTTCTTGGCCTGACCTCTTCGCCTCAACCCCGCGGACGTCTTTGGCCAAACGACCTTACCTCCAAGAGCCCTCATGAGATCAGAAGCAGAGGACTCGATCAGTTTAGGCTCCTGACCTGCTTCCCTGACTAAGCCAGCAGTGGCCCGATGCTCCTCATCCCCCGACTGTAGTACTTCCAGAACTTTATTCTCCACCAGATCTGGAAGCGACGAGGGAGAGGTCCATTTCTGGGGCGCCACCCCGGAGACCGGGGTGTGCCTACGCACACCGGACGCACTGCCTGCCGTACCGCCGCACAGGGAACCCCACTTCCCCCTCACCTGTTCTCTGTTCTTGCCCGTACCCAGCAACCGGGCAGCTATTGCAAATTTATACGTGTGGTCTTTACATTTCTCCATTATTATCTTGAGGCGTTTCACTTCATCATCACTCCACCCAGTCTTTTTAATCTTTTTGGCCTTAGTGTTATGGCTCCGGTCCTTCGAGACTCCGAACCACTCCTCTGCGTGGGCCTGCCTCATGTGCTGGGACACTCCAACAGCCGTCCGAAAACGCCGTCCACAAAGATCGCAAGCGATCCCCTGCACGTCACCCACCCCGCCCACATCCCGACATTTCGGGACATGACACAGAATGGAATGACTATTTTCACTGCGTCTGTCACACATGCGACAGACGTACACGACGGACACACCCGCATGCCGGGAGGCACAGTGCGCCCCCAGCTTACGAATGCCATCCACGTCCACCCCACACAGAGGGCATTCTTTGGATTCTCGAGGCAGATGCACCAAAACATGGTTCGGGACCACTGTCGTTACTCCATTATGCGATGACGGGCCCTCTCCCGCATCTTCATCGCTGCTATCACTTTCTAGAACAGGCTGCGCTGCCGTCGCGTCCCCCGCCGCCCCTACTCTCATCACCGAGACGACGGAGGCAATTGACACCGCTGAGGAGTTCTCGAGAGCTTCGCCAGCCGGGGTCCACCCGCTCCTTCGGCCGGACTGACTGTGACTCTGATCCTGC
>NW_026061233.1:42500-54280 GCF_024217435.2 Syngnathus scovelli
CCCTCCTTGGATGACCAACAACCCTTGACGGGCCATTCGCAGATTTTTGCCCGGCCTGTGTTTAAGGAGGCGGCCGGTACCTCCCTCCTTGGATGACCTTCTACCCTTGACGGGCCATTCGCAGATTTTTGCCCGGCCTGTGTTTAAGGAGGCGGCCGGTACCTCCCTCCTTGGATGACCTTCTACCCTTGACGGGCCATTCGCAGATTTTTGCCCGGCCTGTGTTTAAGGAGGCGGCCGGTACCTCCCTCCTTGGATGACCCACTACCCTTGACGGGCCCATTCGCAGATTTTTGCCCAGCCTGTGTTTAGGGAGGCGACCGGTCCTCCGTAGCTTGATCGGATTTCCCTTCCGGCCTGTGTTTAAGGAGGCGGCCGGTCCTCCGTAGCTTGATCGGATTTCCCTTCCAGCCTGTGTTTAAGGAGGCGGCTGGTCCTCCCCGGTCGGTTGCCAAGCGACCGGGACCCGCAAGTGGGCAGGAACCGTCCACCCAACGCCGGCGAGCCGGGGCCGGTGGGGGCCCTACCAAGGCGGGTCTAACTTCAGGCGGTGCAAACGGGGGAGGGGGGTAAGGACGGCTGCCGGGAGCAGACAGCCGTCCCCGGGAGGGGGTAGTAGCTTCGCGGCGGCCGCCGGGAGCAGACGGCCGTCCGCGGATTCTGCCAATGCCTGTAGGACTTTGAATATTTCACAGCCGTGCTGTGGCACTTAGAAAATTTTTCAGAGATGTGGCACTTAGAAAGTTTTTCAGAGATGTGGCACTTAGAAAGTTTTTCAGAGATGTGGCACTTAGAAAGTTTTTCAGAGATGTGGCACTTTGAACATTTTTGAGAGATGTGGCACTTTGAACATTTTTGAGAAATGTGGCACTTTGAAAATTTTTGAGAAATGTGGCACTTTGAAAATTTTTGAGAAATGTGGCACTTAGAAAATTTTCTCTCTCTCTCTGGAAGTGCCGTGCCTTCTTCAGTTCTGCTATCCGAGCAGGGGACGCTTGCTGGCGGCCGTTACCAGCGCTCGGACCAGGCCCAATTGATTTGCATGGAAAACAATTGCGTCCCCCATGCTCGTTCTGACTATATTTTGCGAAAGGGGGGTAAAGTGATGAGTACACTAAGTGGGGGGACCAACCCATGTACTCTAGAAAAAGTACATGGGTTGACAAAAGACCAGTTCGTACTGCACCCCTGGTACCCAAACCCCTGGTACCTTTAGGCACTTAGAAAAATTTCGCCCAAATTTGGAGGTCGCTCCAGGGGAAGAGGCCGAATTTTCGCCTATTACGGCCGACCGCGGGAACCAGCCGAGGCGGACGCTTTTCGGCGCAAGAGCCGTTGGCACTTAGAAAATATTCGCTAAACTTCAAAGGACCTCCAGGGGAAGAGGCCGAATTGTCACTTTTTCTGGCCGACATCGGGAACCAGCCGAGTCGGACTCTTTACGGCGGAGCAGCCGTTGGCACTTAGAAAATATTCGCCAAACTCGGCCGGACTTCCAGGGGAAGAGGCCGAATTGTCACTTGTTCTGCCCGACATCGGGAACCAGCCGAGTCGGACACTTTAAGGCGGAGCAGC
This sequence comes from Syngnathus scovelli, assembly GCF_024217435.2. Lineage (NCBI taxonomy): Eukaryota > Metazoa > Chordata > Actinopteri > Syngnathiformes > Syngnathidae > Syngnathus > Syngnathus scovelli. The sequence continues at coordinate 44,076 of NW_026061233.1, forward strand.
CGTTGGCACTTAGAAAATATTCGCCAAACTTGAACGGACCTCCAGGGGAAGAGGCCGAATTTTCACCTGTTCTGGCCGACATCGGGAACCAGCCGAGTCGGACGCTTTTCGGCGCAAGAGCCGTTGGAACTTAGAAAATATTCGCTAAACTTCAAAGGACCTCCAGGGGAAGAGGCCGAATTGTCACTTGTTCTGGCCGACATCGGGAACCAGCCGAGTCGGACTCTTTACGGCGGAGCAGCCGTTGGCACTTAGAAAATATTCGCCAAACTCGGCCGGACTTCCAGGGGAAGAGGCCGAATTGTCACTTGTTCTGCCCGACATCGGGAACCAGCCGAGTCGGACACTTTAAGGCGGAGCAGCCGTTGGCACTTAGAAAATATTCGCCAAACTTGAACGGACCTCCAGGGGAAGAGGCCGAATTTTCACCTGTTCTGGCCGACATCGGGAACCAGCCGAGTCGGACGCTTTAAGGCGGAGCAGCCGTTGGCACTTAGAAAATATTCGTTAAACTTGAAAGGACCTCCAGGGGAAGAGGCCGAATTGTCACTTGTTCTGGCCGACATCGGGAACCAGCCGAGTCGGACGCTTTAAGGCGGAGCAGCCGTCGGCACTTAGAAAATATTCGTTAAACTTGAAAAGACCTCCAGGGGAAGAGGCCGAATTGTCACTTGTTCTGGCCGACATCGGGAACCAGACGAGTCGGGCCCTTTAAGGCTGAGCAGCCCTTGGCACTTAGGAAATATTTGCCTTAACTCGGCCGGACTTCCAGGGGAAGAGGCCGGATTTTCACTTGTTCTGGCCAACATCGGGAACCAGCCGAGTCGGACACTTAAAGGCTGAGCAGCCGTTGGCACTTAGGAAATATTTGCCTTAACTCGGCCGGACTTCCAGGGGAAGAGGCCGGATTTTCACTTGTTCTGGCCGACATCGGGAACCAGCCGAGTCGGACACTTTAAGGCTGAGCAGCCGTTGGCACTTAGGAAATATTTGCCTTAACTCGGCCGGACTTCCAGGGGAAGAGGCCGATTTTTCACTTGTTCTGGCCGACCGGGGGAACCAGCCGAGTCGGACACTTTACGGCGGAGCAGCCGTTGGCACTTAGGAAATATTCGCCAAAATGTTCCGGACCTCCAGGGGAAGAGGCCAAATTTTCACTTGTTCTGGCCGACCGGGTGAACCGGCCGAGGCGGACACTTTACGGCGGAGCAGCCGTTGGCACTTAGGAAATATTCGCCAAAATGTTCCGGACCTCCAGGGGAAGAGGCCAAATTTTCACTTGTTCTGGCCGACCGGGTGAACCGGCCGAGGCGGACACTTTACGGCGGAGCAGCCGTTGGCACTTAGGAAATATTCGCCAAAATGTTCCGGACCTCCAGGGGAAGAGGCCGAATTTTCACTTGTTCTGGCCGACCGGGGGAACCAGCCGAGGCGGACACTTTACGGCGGAGCAGCCGTTGGCACTTAGGAAATATTCGCCAAAATGTTCCGGACCTCCAGGGGAAGAGGCCGAATTTTCGCTCGTTCGGGCCGACCGGGAGAACCAGCCGAGGCGGACACTTTACGGCGGTTGAGCCGTTGGCACTTAGAAATTATTCAGACTTCCATCAAACACACATCGGCCTTTTGCCGTCACTGCCCGGGATGGGCACCGTGGTAGCTCGGACAGTTCGCGTGACAGCTTCCGCTGGCACTTAGACAATTTTTAAAATGAAAATAAACAGTTCTGCACATACGTGCCGACTATATTTTGCGAAATGGGGGTAAAGTGATGAGTACACTAAGTGGGGGGACCAAGTACATAAAGCCCACCCCTGGTACCTCAGAGAGGCCGAATTGACACATTTTGTGTCCGACCGCGGGAACCAGCCGAGGCGGACGCTTTTCGGCGCAAGAGCCGTTGGCACTTAGAAAATATTCGTTAATCTTGAACGGACCTCCAGGGGAAGAGGCCGAATTTTCACTTGTTCTGGCCGACATCGGGAACCAGCCGAGGCGGACGCTTTTCGGCGCAAGAGCCGTTGGCACTTAGAAAATATTCGTTAATCGTGAACGGACCTCCAGGGGAAGAGGCCGAATTTTCACTTGTTCTGGCCGACATCGGGAACCAGCCGAGGCGGACGCTTTTCGGCGCAAGAGCCGTTGGCACTTAGAAAATATTCGTTAATCTTGAACGGACCTCCAGGGGAAGAGGCCGAATTTTCACTTGTTCTGGCCGACATCGGGAACCAGCCGAAGCGGACGCTTTACGGCGGAGCAGCCGTTGGCACTTAGAAAATATTCGTTAATCTTGAACGGACCTCCAGGGGAAGAGGCCGAATTTTCACTTGTTCTGGCCGACATCGGGAACCAGCCGAGTCGGACGCTTTTCGGCGCAAGAGCCGTTGGCACTTAGAAAATATTCGTTAATCTTGAACGGACCTCCAGGGGAAGAGGCCGAATTTTCACTTGTTCTGGCCGACATCGGGAACCAGCCGAGTCGGACTCTTTACGGCGGAACAGCCGTTGGCACTTAGGAAATATTCGCCGAACTCGGCCGGACTTCCAGGGGAAGAGGCCGAATTTTCACTTGTTCTGGCCGACATCGGGAACCAGCCGAGTCGGACTCTTTACGGCGGAGCAGCCGTTGGCACTTAGGAAATATTTGCCAAAATGTTCCGGACCTCCAGGGGAAGAGGCCGAATATTCACTTGTTCTGGCCGACATCGGGAACCAGCCGAGTCGGACACTTTACGGCGGAGCAGCCGTTGGCACTTAGGAAATATTCGCCAAACTTGGCCGGACTTCCAGGGGAAGAGGCCGAATGTCCACTTGTTCTGGCCGACATCGGGAACCAGCCGAGTCGGACGCTTTACGGCGGAGCAGCCGTTGGCACTTAGGAAATATTTGCCTTAACTCGGCCGGACTTCCAGGGGAAGAGGCCGAATTTTCACTTGTTCTGGCCGATATCGGGAACCAGCCGAGTCGGACTCTTTACGGCGGAACAGCCGTTGGCACTTAGGAAATATTCGCCTTAAGTCGGCCGGACTTCCAGGGGAAGAGGCCGATTTTTCACTTGTTCTGGCCGACCGGGGGAACCAGCCGAGTCGGACACTTTACGGCGGAGCAGCCGTTGGCACTTAGGAAATATTCGCCAAAATGTTCCGGACCTCCAGGGGAAGAGGCCAAATTTTCACTTGTTCTGGCCGACCGGGTGAACCGGCCGAGGCGGACACTTTACGGCGGAGCAGCCGTTGGCACTTAGGAAATATTCGCCAAAATGTTCCGGACCTCCAGGGGAAGAGGCCGAATTTTCACTTGTTCTGGCCGACCGGGGGAACCAGCCGAGGCGGACACTTTACGGCGGAGCAGCCGTTGGCACTTAGAAATTATTCAGACTTCCATAAACACACATCGGCCTTTTGCCGTCACTGCCCGGGATGGGCACCGTGGTAGCTCGGACAGTTCGTTTGACAGCTTCCGCTGGCACTTAGACAATTTTTAAAATGAAAATAAACAGTTCTGCACATACGTGCCGACTATATTTTGCGAAAGGGGGGTAAAGTGATGAGTACACTAAGTGGGGGGACCAAGTACATAAAGCCTACCCCTGGTACCTCAGAGAGGCCGAATTGACACATTTTGTGTCCGACCGCGGGAACCAGCCGAGGCGGACGCTTTTCGGCGCAAGAGCCGTTGGCACTTAGAAAATATTCGCTAAACTTCAAAGGACCTCCAGGGGAAGAGGCCGAATTGTCACTTTTTCTGGCCGACATCGGGAACCAGCCGAGTCGGACACCTTACGGCGGAAGAGCCGATGGCACTTAGAAAATATTCGTTAAACTTCAACTGACCTCCAGGGGAAGAGGCCGATTTTTCACTTGTTCTGGCCGACATCGGGAACCAGCCGAGTCGGACGCTTTTCGGCGCAAGAGCCGTTGGCACTTAGAAAATATTCGTTAATCTTGAACGGACCTCCAGGGGAAGAGGCCGAATTTCCACTTATTCTGGCCGACATCGGGAACCAGCCGAGTCGGACGCTTTACGGCGGAGCAGCCGTTGGCACTTAGAAAATATTCGTTAATCTTGAACGGACCTCCAGGGGAAGAGGCCGAATTTTCACTTGTTCTGGCCGACATCGGGAACCAGCCGAGTCGGACGCTTTACGGCGGAGCAGCCGTTGGCACTTTGAAAATATTCGTTAAACTTCAACTGACCTCCAGGGGAAGAGGCCGAATTTCCACTTGTTCTGGCCGACATCGGGAACCAGCCGAGTCGGACGCTTTACGGCGGAAGAGCCGATGGCACTTAGAAAATATTCGTTAAACTTGACAGGACCTCCAGGGGAAGAGGCCGAATTTTCGCTCGTTCAGGCCGACCGGAGGAACCGGCCGAGTCGGACACCTTACGGCGGAAGAGCCGATGGCACTTAGAAAATATTCGCCAAAATGTTCCGGACCTCCAGGGGAAGAGGCCGAATTTTCACTTGTTCAGGCCGACCGGAGGAACCGGCCGAGTCGGACACCTTACGGCGGAAGAGCCGATGGCACTTAGAAAATATTCGTTAAACTTGACAGGACCTCCAGGGGAAGAGGCCGAATTTTCGCTCGTTCGGGCCGACCGGAGGAACCGGCCGAGTCGGACACCTTACGGCGGAAGAGCCGATGGCACTTAGAAAATATTCGCCAAAATGTTCCGGACCTCCAGGGGAAGAGGCCGAATTTTCGCTCGTTCGGGCCGACCGGAGGAACCAGCCGGGTCGGACACGTTACGGCGCAACAGCCGTTGGCACTTTGAAAATATTCGCCAAAATGTTCCGGACCTCCAGGGGAAGAGGCCGTATTTTCGCTCGTTCGGGCCGACCGGAGGAACCGGCCGGGTCGGACACGTTACGGCGCAACAGCCGTTAGCACTTAGAAATTATTCGTTAAACTTGAACGGACCTCCAGGGTTAAGAGGCCGAATTTTCGCTCGTTCGGGCCGACCGGAGGAACCAGCCGGGTCGGACACTTTACGGCCCAACAGCCGTTGGCACTTTGAAAATATTCGCCAAAGTCGTCCGGACCTCCAGGGGAAGAGGCCGAATTTTCGCTCGTTCGGGCCGACCGGAGGAACCAGCCGGGTCGGACACTTTACGGCGGAACGGCCGTTGGCACTTTGAAAATATTCGCCAAAATGTTCCGGACCTCCAGGGGAAGAGGCCGAATTTTCGCTCGTTCGGGCCGACCGGAGGAACCGGCCGGGTCGGACACGTTACGGCGCAACAGCCGTTGGCACTTTGAAAATATTCGCCAAAATGTTCCGGACCTCCAGGGGAAGAGGCCGAATTTTCGCTCGTTCGGGCCGACCGGAGGAACCAGCCGGGTCGGACACTTTACGGCCCAACAGCCGTTGGCACTTTGAAAATATTCGCCAAAGTCGTCCGGACCTCCAGGGGAAGAGGCCGAATTTTCGCTCGTTCAGGCCGACCGGAGGAACCAGCCGGGTCGGACACGTTACGGCGCAACAGCCGTTCGCACTTAGAAAATATTCGCCAAAGTCGTCCGGACCTCCAGGGGAAGAGGCCGAATTTTCGCTCGTTCGGGCCGACCGGAGGAACCAGCCGGGTCGGACACGTTACGGCGGAACAGCCGTTGGCACTTTGAAAATATTCGCCAAAATGTTCCGGACCTCCAGGGGAAGAGGCCGAATTTTCGCTCGTTCGGGCCGACCGGGAGAACCAGCCGAGGCGGACACTTTACGGCGGTTGAGCCGTTGGCACTTAGAAATTATTCAGACTTCCATCAAACACACATCGGCCTTTTGCCGTCACTGCCCGGGATGGGCACCGTGGTAGCTCGGACAGTTCGTGTGACAGCTTCCGCTGGCACTTAGAAAATTTTTAAAATGAAAATAAACAGTTCTGCACATACGTGCCGACTATATTTTGCGAAAGGGGGGTAAAGTGATGAGTACACTAACTGGGGGGACCAAGTACATAAAGCCTACCCCTGGTACCTCAGAGAGGCCGAATTTTCGAATTCTGAGGCCGAGCTGGGGAACCAGACGAGGCGGACACTTTTCCGAGCGAGAGCCGATGGCACTTAGAAAATTTTCGGCTAAGTCGGCAGGACTTCCAGAGCGAGAGGCCGAATATTCGTCATCTGTGGCCGACCGGGGAACCAGCGAAGGCGGATAGGCGGTCACGGAGGTCCCGCCGGCTGGTCCGCGGGCCAATTTGGGTCCCGTAATTTAGCGGTCGCGGTCCGGAATCCACGCCGAGCGGGGAACCAGCGGAGGCGGATAGGCGGTCACGGAGGTCCCGCCGGCTGGTCCGCGGGCCAATTGGGGTCCCGTAAGTTAGCGGTCGCGGCCCGGAATTCGCGCCGGCCGGGGAACCAGCGCAGGCGGATAGGCGGTCACGGAGGTCCCGCCGGCTGGTCCGCGGGCCAATCGGGGTCCCGTAAGTTAGCGGTCGCGGCCCGGAATTCGCGCCGGCCGGGGAACCAGCGCAGGCGGATAGGCGGTCACGGAGGTCCCGCCGGCTGGTCCGCGGGCCAATCGGGGTCCCGTAAGTTAGCGGTCGCGGCCCGGAATTCGCGCCGGCCGGGGAACCAGCGCAGGCGGATAGGCGGTCACGGAGGTCCCGCCGGCTGGTCCGCGGGCCAATCGGGGTCCCGTAAGTTAGCGGTCGCGGCCCGGAATTCGCGCCGGCCGGGGAACCAGCGCAGGCGGATAGGCGGTCACGGAGGTCCCGCCGGCTGGTCCGCGGGCCAATCGGGGTCCCGTAAGTTAGCGGTCGCGGCCCGGAATTCGCGCCGGCCGGGGAACCAGCGCAGGCGGATAGGCGGTCACGGAGGTCCCGCCGGCTGGTCCGCGGGCCAATCGGGGTCCCGTAAGTTAGCGGTCGCGGCCCGGAATTCGCGCCGGCCGGGGAACCAGCGCAGGCGGATAGGCGGTCACGGAGGTCCCGCCGGCTGGTCCGCGGGCCAATCGGGGTCCCGTAAGTTAGCGGTCGCGGCCCGGAATCCGCGCCGGCCCGCAGCCACCGCCAGGCGGATAGGCTGTCACGGAGGTCCCGCCGGCCGGTCCGCGGGGGGAACTGCGCCCTCTGGCGGACACGCCATTGTAAATGAATGGGGTTTGGCACTTAGTGCATTTTTCGCCGAAGCCGACGAGCGCTCCGGGCGAGGAGGCCGGATTCTCGCCATCCGTGGCCGGCCGGGGAACCGGCCAAGGCGGATAGGCGGTCACGGGGGTCCCGCCGGCTGGTCCGCGGGCCAATTGGGGTCCCGTAAGTTAGCGGTCGCGGCCCGGAATCCGCGCCGGCCAGCAGCCACCGGGAGGCGGATAGGCTGTCACGGAGGTCCCGCCGGCTGGTCCGCGGGCCATTTAGGGTCCCGCGAGTGAGCGGTCGCGGTCCGGAATCCAGGCCGGCCAGGAGGCACCGCCAGGCGGATAGGCGGTCACGGAGGTCCCGCCAGCTGGTCCGCGGGCCATTTATGGTCCCGTAAGTTAGCGGTCGCGGCCCGGAATGCACGCCGGCCAGGAGGCACCGCCAGGCGGGTAGGCTGTCACGGAGGTCCCGCCGGCCGGTCCGCGGGCCAATTACCTCCAGCCGAGCGGATATGAACTTTATTAGCACCTTCTACGAGATGGCGGAGCCTTATTCGACAACCAGCACCTCGGCTTAGCATTTTCCACGGCCCGCTGATCTTCCAGAAGACGTCCAGCCGGTTTCCTCCTCACATTTTAAGCCGGCCGAGGCTTCCGGCACCCCGGCTAAGCTTTCTCCACGGCCCGCTGAGCTTCCAGGGGACCTCCGGCCGGTTCTCCCGGTGCCTCGCGCCTCGCTTTGTGAGCCGGCCGAGGCTTCCAGCACCTCGGCTGAGCGTTTCCCACGGCCCGCTGAGCTTCCAGGGGACCTCCAGCCGGTTCTCCCGGTGCCTCGCGCCTCGCTTTGTGAGCCGGCCGAGGCTTCCAGCACCTCGGCTGAGCGTTTCCCACGGCCCGCTGAGCTTCCAGGGTACCTCCAGCCGGTTCTCCCGGTGCCTCGCGCCTCGCTTTGAGAGCCGGCCGAGGCTTCCAGCACCTCGGCTGAGCGTTTTCGGCGGCCCGTTGCTCTCCCGGAGGTCGCAACGGGGAGTTACCTCCCTCTCGCGGACACGGCGAGTAAATACACCGCCTCTCGCACTTGGCGCACACTCACTCGCATTGCTACGCCTCCCGTGGCACTTTAAGCGGCCGAACGGCGGGAGTAACTACGACTCTCTTAAGGTAGGCTCACTTGACTATTTATTCATGTATTTATTTATTTTTGACGGTTCGCGGAGGCGATGACGCTCCGCGCGGGTAAACGGCGGGAGTAACTGTGACTCTCTTAAGGTAGGCTCACTTGACATCTATTTATTTATGTATTTATTTATTTTTGACGGTTCGCGGAGGCGATGACGCTCCGCGCGGGTAAACGGCGGGAGTAACTGTGACTCTCTTAAGGTAGGCTCACTTGACATCTATTTATTTATGTATTTATTTATTTTTGACGGTTCGCGGAGGCGATGACGCTCCGCGCGGGTAAACGGCGGGAGTAACTGTGACTCTCTTAAGGTAGGCTCACTTGACATCTATTTATTTATGTATTTATTTATTTTTGACGGTTCGCGGAGGCGATGACGCTCCGCGCGGGTAAACGGCGGGAGTAACTGTGACTCTCTTAAGGTAGGCTCACTTGACATCTATTTATTTATGTATTTATTTATTTTTGACGGTTCGCGGAGGCGATGACGCTCCGCGCGGGTAAACGGCGGGAGTAACTGTGACTCTCTTAAGGTAGGCTCACTTGACATCTATTTATTTATGTATTTATTTATTTTTGACGGTTCGCGGAGGCGATGACGCTCCGCGCGGGTAAACGGCGGGAGTAACTGTGACTCTCTTAAGGTAGGCTCACTTGACATCTATTTATTTATGTATTTATTTATTTTTGACGGTTCGCGGAGGCGATGACGCTCCGCGCGGGTAAACGGCGGGAGTAACTGTGACTCTCTTAAGGTAGGCTCACTTGACATCTATTTATTTATGTATTTATTTATTTTTGACGGTTCGCGGAGGCGATGACGCTCCGCGCGGGTAAACGGCGGGAGTAACTGTGACTCTCTTAAGGTAGGCTCACTTGACATTTATTTATTTATGAATTTATTTATTTTTGACGGTTCGCGGAGGCGATGACGCTCCGCGCGGGTAAACGGCGGGAGTAACTGTGACTCTCTTAAGGTAGCCTGACTCGACGTCTTTTTCAACGGTGGCTGGAGGACCCGGGCGGTTCTCGGGGGTGCGTCGCTCCTCACTTTTGACGCCCGAGGAGGCTCCCGGCACCTCGGCTACGCGTTTTCGGCGGCCCGCTGAGCTTCCAGAAGACCTCCAGCCGGTTCTCCCGGTGCTTTCCTCCTCACGTTTTAAGCCGGCCGAGGCTCCCGGCACCCCGGCCAAGCGTTTCCCACGGCCCGCTGAGCTTCCAGGGGACCTCCGGCCGGTTCTCCGCGCGCTTTCCTCCTCACTTTTAAGCCGGCCGAGGCTTCCGGCACCCCGGCCAAGCGTTTCCCACGTCCCGCTGAGCTTCCAGGGGACCTCCGGCCGGTTCTCCGCGCGCTTTCCTCCTCACATTTTAAGCCGGCCGAGGCTCCAGGCACCCCGGCTAAGCTTTCTCCACGGCCCGCTGAGCTTCCAGGGGACCTCCGGCCGGTTCTCCGCGCGCTTTCCTCCTCACTTTTAAGCCGGCCGAGGCTTCCGGCACCCCGGCCAAGCCTTTCCCACGGCCCGCTGAGCTTCCAGGGGACATCCAGCCGGTTCTCCGCGCGCCCCCCTCCTAACTCGACGCCCGAGGAGGCTCCAGGCACCCCGGCCGAGCCTTTTCGGCGGCCCGCTGATCTCCCGGAGGTCGCAACGGGGAATTGCCTCCCTCTCGCGGACACGGCGCGTAAATGCACCGCCTCTCGCACTTTGCGCACACTCACTCGCATCGCTACGCCTCCCGTGGCACTTTAAGCGACCGGGACCACCGCGAGCGCGGGCGATGACTAAGAGGCTCCCCGGCCGGCCTCGCGGAGCTCCGACGCTCCCCCGCGGGACTTCCGGCGGCCGGCCGGAGCCTCGGCACGGCTGCCGCACTCCCTAATAACACCCCGCGGACCCCCGCGAGCCGAACGCTCGCTGCCGCGGGCGACCCGTGCCAAGGCGGACGCGTGACG
>NW_026061234.1:0-2500 GCF_024217435.2 Syngnathus scovelli
TCTCTCTCTCAACAACAACAACGGAGGAGGAGGAAAAGAGAGAGATCTCTCTCAACAACAACAACGGAGGAGGAGGAAAAGAGAGAGATCCGGCGGCCGGCCGGAGCCTCGGCACGGCTGCCGCACTCCCTAATAACACCCCGCGGACCCCCGCGAGCCGAACGCTCGCTGCCGCGGGCGACCCCTGCCAAGGCGGACGCGTGACGGCGCGGGAGCCCTCGGCACTATATCACGGTCACGTATGTAGTCAAATCGTGTAAAATCACCGTTAGTTTATTCATAATATAGGTAATAATTAAATAAATATTAACATCGCGTATATTATTAATAAACACATGTATGTATTTATTTAATAATTAAATAAATATTAACATCGCGTATAATCATGCGCAATACTTCGTGGCCGACCGGGGAACCGGCGAAGGCGGACGCATCGCGGCGCGAGAGCCGTTGGCACTTTGGAAAAAAAATAAATAAATAAATAAATAATAATTCGCCGACCGGGCTCCGGGGGAAGAGGCCGGCTTTTCGCCGTTCGCGGCCGACCGGGGAACCGGCGAAGGCGGACGCGCTCTCTAACGAGCCCCGCCGGCCGGAGGAAGTGCGCCCTCTGGCGGACACGCCGTTGTAAATGAATGGGGTTTGGCACTTGGTGCATTTTTCGCCCAAGTCGAAGCGCGCTCCGGGCGAGGAGGCCGGATTCTCGCCACCCGTGGCCGGCCGGGGAACCGGCCAAGGCGGACGCGCTCTCTAACGAGCCCCGCCGGCCGGAGGAAGTGCGCCCTCTGGCGGACACGCCGTTGTAAATGAATGGGGTTTGGCACTTGGTGCATTTTTCGCCCAAGTCGAAGCGCGCTCCGGGCGAGGAGGCCGGATTCTCGCCACCCGTGGCCGGCCGGGGAACCGGCCAAGGCGGACGCGGTCTCTAACGAGCCCCGCCGGCCGGAGGAAGTGCGCCCTCTGGCGGACACGCCGTTGTAAATGAATGGGGTTTGGCACTTGGTGCATTTTTCGCCCAAGTCGAAGCGCGCTCCGGGCGAGGAGGCCGGATTCTCGCCACCCGTGGCCGGCCGGGGAACCGGCCAAGGCGGACGCGCTCTCTAACGAGCCCCGCCGGCCGGAGGAAGTGCGCCCTCTGGCGGACACGCCGTTGTAAATGAATGGGGTTTGGCACTTGGTGCATTTTTCGCCCAAGTCGAAGCGCGCTCCGGGCGAGGAGGCCGGATTCTCGCCACCCGTGGCCGGCCGGGGAACCGGCCAAGGCGGACGCGGTCTCTAACGAGCCCCGCCGGCCGGAGGAAGTGCGCCCTCTGGCGGACACGCCGTTGTAAATGAATGGGGTTTGGCACTTGGTGCATTTTTCGCCCAAGTCGAAGCGCGCTCCGGGCGAGGAGGCCGGATTCTCGCCACCCGTGGCCGGCCGGGGAACCGGCGAAGGCGGATAGGCTTTCACGGAGGATCCGCCGGCTGGTCCGCGGGCCGATTAGGGTCCCGCGAGTGAGCGGTGGCGGTCCGGAATCCAGGCCGGCCAGGAGGCACCGCCAGGCGGATAGGCTTTCACGGAGGTCCCGCCGGCTGGTCCGCGGGCCGATTAGGGTCCCGCGAGTGAGCGGTGGCGGTCCGGAATCCAGGCCGGCCCGGAGCCACCGCCAGGCGGATAGGCTTTCACGGAGGAGCCGCCGGCTGGTCCGCGGGCCGTTTAGGGTCCCGTAAGTTAGCGGTCGCGGTCCGGAATCCAGGCCGTCCAGGAGGCACCGCCAGGCGGATAGGCTTTCACGGAGGTCCCGCCGGCTGGTCCGCGGGCCGATTAGGGTCCCGCGAGTGAGCGGTGGCGGTCCGGAATCCAGGCCGGCCCGGAGCCACCGCCAGGCGGATAGGCTTTCACGGAGGAGCCGCCGGCTGGTCCGCGGGCCGTTTAGGGTCCCGTAAGTTAGCGGTCGCGGTCCGGAATCCAGGCCGTCCAGGAGGCACCGCCAGGCGGATAGGCTTTCACGGAGGACCCGCCGGCTGGTCCGCGGGCCGTTTAGGCTCCCGTAAGTTAGCGGTCGCGGTCCGGAATACAGGCCGTCCAGGAGGCACTGCCAGGCGGATACACTCTCTAACGAGCCCCGCCGGCTGGTCCGCCGGGGGAAGTGCGCCCTCTGGCGGACACGCCGTTGTAAATGAATGGGGTTTGGCACTTAGTGCATTTTTCGACCAGCGGCAACGCAGGCTGACGGGCGGCCGCTTCCACGGGCCGGCACTACTCTACGGAGGCGCTAGCCGCCTCCGGTGGGGGCCGTGTGATCTCGCTGGATGCCCGAGGACCTTCCGCCAGGCCCGGCCGCAGCTTTTGCGCGCGCCCGGTCCTATTATCTGGTGGAAGCTGGAGGCCGGGGCTCGGCAGCTCGCTGCCCGGGGACCTTCCGCGAGGCCCGGCCGCAGCTTTTACGCACGGCCGCTGCTATTCTCCGGCTCCGGCTTCGTCCCGGAGGGTGCTTGGGGAACGGCGGCGCACACC
>NW_026061234.1:15000-27500 GCF_024217435.2 Syngnathus scovelli
CCGGTGGGGGCCCTACCAAGGCGGGTCATGGGCGCATGTCGGTCAGGTTATAAGAGTGTTTTTTTCGCTCCGGGCTAGAGCCGGGTGAGGTCGTCTCGAACCACGTGCCTGAAGGCCGCCTCGCGCCGGATTCGGCCCCGCTCATTCGTCGGAGTGACCGCCCGACGCGGGCATCGCTAGATTAGCCGTGGCCCCGATCCTTCCCCATCGACAGCCTTTCGCCCCCTTCGCTCCGGCCTCTGAGGCGGCCGGTACCCCTTTCTTGGATGAGACAGAACCCTTGACGGGCCGTTCGCAGATTTTTGCCCGGGCTTTGTTTACCGAGGCGGCCGGTACCTCCGTCTGCCTTGGATGGACCGCATCCGCAGATTTTCGTCCGGCCTTAGCTTAAGGAGACGGCCGTTGCCTCCGATCCTCCGGGCTAGAGCCGGGTGAGGTCGTCTCGAACCACGTGCCTGAAGGCCGCCTCGCGCCGGATTCGGCCCCGCTCATTCGTCGGAGTGACCGCCCGACGCGGGCATCGCTAGATTAGCCGTGGCCCCGATCCTTCCCCATCGACAGCCTTTCGCCCCCTTCGCTCCGGCCTCTGAGGCGGCCGGTACCCCTTTCTTGGATGAGACAGAACCCTTGACGGGCCGTTCGCAGATTTTTGCCCGGCCTGTGTTTAAGGAGGCGGCCGGTACCTCCCTCCTTGGATGACCAACAACCCTTGACCGGCCATTCGCAGATTTTTGCCCGGCCTGTGTTTAAGGAGGCGGCCGGTACCTCCCTCCTTGGATGACCTTCTACCCTTGACGGGCCATTCGCAGATTTTTGCCCGGCCTGTGTTTAAGGAGGCGGCCGGTACCTCCCTCCTTGGATGACCTTCTACCCTTGACGGGCCATTCGCAGATTTTTGCCCGGCCTGTGTTTAAGGAGGCGGCCGGTACCTCCCTCCTTGGATGACCTTCTACCCTTGACGGGCCATTCGCAGATTTTTGCCCGGCCTGTGTTTAAGGAGGCGGCCGGTACCTCCCTCCTTGGATGACCTTCTACCCTTGACGGGCCATTCGCAGATTTTTGCCCGGCCTGTGTTTAAGGAGGCGGCCGGTACCTCCCTCCTTGGATGACCCACTACCCTTGACGGGCCCATTCGCAGATTTTTGCCCGGCCTGTGTTTAGGGAGGCGACCGGTCCTCCGTAGCTTGATCGGATTTCCCTTCCGGCCTGTGTTTAAGGAGGCGGCCGGTCCTCCGTAGCTTGATCGGATTTCCCTTCCAGCCTGTGTTTAAGGAGGCGGCTGGTCCTCCCCGGTCGGTTGCCAAGCGACCGGGACCCGCAAGTGGGCAGGAACCGTCCACCCAACGCCGGCGAGCCGGGGCCGGTGGGGGCCCTACCAAGGCGGGTCTAACTTCAGGCGGTGCAAACGGGGGAGGGGGGTAAGGACGGCTGCCGGGAGCAGACAGCCGTCCCCGGGAGGGGGTAGTAGCTTCGCGGCGGCCGCCGGGAGCAGACGGCCGTCCGCGCATTCTGCCAATGCCTGTAGGACTTTGAATATTTCACAGCCGTGCTGTGGCACTTAGAAAGTTTTTCAGAGACGTGGCACTTAGAAAGTTTTTTCAGAGATGTGGCACTTAGAAAGTTTTTCAGAGATGTGGCACTTAGAAAGTTTTTGAGAGATGTGGCACTTAGAAATTTTTTGAGAGATGTGGCACTTTGAAAATTTTTGAGAAATGTGGCACTTAGAAAATTTTCTCTCTCTCTCTGGAAGTGCCGTGCCTTCTTCAGTTCTGCTATCCGAGCAGGGGACGCTTGCTGGCGGCCGTTACCAGCGCTCGGACCAGGCCCAATTGATTTGCATGGAAAACAATTGCGTCCCCCATGCTCGTTCTGACTATATTTTGCGAAAGGGGGGTAAAGTGATGAGTACACTAAGTGGGGGGACCAACCCATGTACTCTAGAAAAAGTACATGGGTTGACAAAAGACCAGTTCGTACTGCACCCCTGGTACCCAAACCCCTGGTACCTTTAGGCACTTAGAAAAATTTCGCCCAAATTTGGAGGTCGCTCCAGGGGAAGAGGCCGAATTTTCGCCTATTACGGCCGACCGCGGGAACCAGCCGAGGCGGACGCTTTTCGGCGCAAGAGCCGTTGGCACTTAGAAAATATTCGCTAAACTTCAAAGGACCTCCAGGGGAAGAGGCCGAATTGTCACTTTTTCTGGCCGACATCGGGAACCAGCCGAGTCGGACTCTTTACGGCGGAGCAGCCGTTGGCACTTAGAAAATATTCGCCAAACTCGGCCGGACTTCCAGGGGAAGAGGCCGAATTGTCACTTGTTCTGCCCGACATCGGGAACCAGCCGAGTCGGACACTTTAAGGCGGAGCAGCCGTTGGCACTTAGAAAATATTCGCCAAACTTGAACGGACCTCCAGGGGAAGAGGCCGAATTTTCACCTGTTCTGGCCGACATCGGGAACCAGCCGAGTCGGACTCTTTAAGGCGGAGCAGCCGTTGGCACTTAGAAAATATTCGTTAAACTTGAAAGGACCTCCAGGGGAAGAGGCCGAATTGTCACTTGTTCTGGCCGACATCGGGAACCAGCCGAGTCGGACGCTTTAAGGCGGAGCAGCCGTTGGCACTTAGAAAATATTCGTTAAACTTGAAAAGACCTCCAGGGGAAGAGGCCGAATTGTCACTTGTTCTGGCCGACATCGGGAACCAGCCGAGTCGGGCCCTTTAAGGCTGAGCAGCCGTTGGCACTTAGGAAATATTTGCCTTAACTCGGCCGGACTTCCAGGGGAAGAGGCCGGATTTTCACTTGTTCTGGCCGACATCGGGAACCAGCCGAGTCGGACGCTTTAAGGCGGAGCAGCCGTTGGCACTTAGAAAATATTCCCCAAACTTGAACGGACCTCCAGGGGAAGAGGCCGAATTTTCACTTGTTCTGGCCGACATCGGGAACCAGCCGAGTCGGACTCTTTACGGCGGAACAGCCGTTGGCACTTGGGAAATATTCGCCGAACTCGGCCGGACTTCCAGGGGAAGAGGCCAATTTTTCACTTGTTCTGGACGACATCGGGAACCAGCCGAGTCGGACCCTTTACGGCGGAACAGCCGTTGGCACTTAGGAAATATTTGCCTTAACTCGGCCGGACTTCCAGGGGAAGAGGCCGGATTTTCACTTGTTCTGGCCGACATCGGGAACCAGCCCAGTCGGACTCTTTACGGCGGAGCAGCCGTTGGCACTTAGGAACTATTCGCCGAACTCGGCCGGACTTCCAGGGGAAGAGGCCGATTTTTCACTTGTTCTGGCCGACATCGGGAACCAGCCGAGTCGGACCCTTTACGGCGGAACAGCCGTTGGCACTTAGGAAATATTTGCCTTAACTCGGCCGGACTTCCAGGGGAAGAGGCCGGATTTTCACTTGTTCTGGCCGACATCGGGAACCAGCCGAGTCGGACCCTTTACGGCGGAACAGCCGTTGGCACTTGGGAAATATTTGCCTTAACTCGGCCGGACTTCCAGGGGAAGAGGCCGGATTTTCACTTGTTCTGGCCGACATCGGGAACCAGCCGAGTCGGACACTTTACGGCTGAGCAGCCGTTGGCACTTAGGAAATATTTGCCTTAACTCGGCCGGACTTCCAGGGGAAGAGGCCGGATTTTCACTTGTTCTGGCCGACATCGGGAACCAGCCGAGTCGGACACTTTAAGGCTGAGCAGCCGTTGGCACTTAGGAAATATTTGCCTTAACTCGGCCGGACTTCCAGGGGAAGAGGCCGGATTTTCACTTGTTCTGGCCGACATCGGGAACCAGCCGAGTCGGACACTTTAAGGCTGAGCAGCCGTTGGCACTTAGGAAATATTTGCCTTAACTCGGCCGGACTTCCAGGGGAAGAGGCCGGATTTTCACTTGTTCTGGCCGACATCGGGAACCAGCCGAGTCGGACACTTTAAGGCTGAGCAGCCGTTGGCACTTAGGAAATATTTGCCTTAACTCGGCCGGACTTCCAGGGGAAGAGGCCGATTTTTCACTTGTTCTGGCCGACATCGGGAACCAGCCGAGTCGGACGCTTTACGGCGGAGCAGCCGTTGGCACTTAGGAAATATTCGTTAATCTTGAACGGACCTCCAGGGGAAGAGGCCGAATTTTCACTTGTTCTGGCCGACATCGGGAACCAGCCGAGTCGGACGCTTTACGGCGGAGCAGCCGTTGGCACTTAGGAAATATTCGTTAATCTTGAACGGACCTCCAGGGGAAGAGGCCGAATTTTCACTTGTTCTGGCCGACATCGGGAACCAGCCGAGTCGGACACTTTACGGCGGAGCAGCCGTTGGCACTTAGGAAATATTCGCCAAAATGTTCCGGACCTCCAGGGGAAGAGGCCAAATTTTCACTTGTTCTGGCCGACCGGGTGAACCGGCCGAGGCGGACACTTTACGGCGGAGCAGCCGTTGGCACTTAGGAAATATTCGCCAAAATGTTCCGGACCTCCAGGGGAAGAGGCCGAATTTTCACTTGTTCTGGCCGACCAAGGGAACCAGCCGAGGCGGACACTTTACGGCGGAGCAGCCGTTGGCACTTAGAAATTATTCAGACTTCCATAAACACACATCGGCCTTTTGCCGTCACTGCCCGGGATGGGCACCGTGGTAGCTCGGACAGTTCGTGTGACAGCTTCCGCTGGCACTTAGACAATTTTTAAAATGAAAATAAACAGTTCTGCACATACGTGCCGACTATATTTTGCGAAAGGGGGGTAAAGTGATGAGTACACTAAGTGGGGGGACCAAGTACATAAAGCCCACCCCTGGTACCTCAGAGAGGCCGAATTGACACATTTTGTGTCCGACCGCGGGAACCAGCCGAGGCGGACGCTTTTCGGCGCAAGAGCCGTTGGCACTTAGAAAATATTCGTTAATCTTGAACGGACCTCCAGGGGAAGAGGCCGAATTTTCACTTGTTCTGGCCGACATCAGGAACCAGCCCAGGCGGACGCTTTTCGGCGCAAGAGCCGTTGGCACTTAGAAGATATTCGTTAATCTTGAACGGACCTCCAGGGGAAGAGGCCGAATGTTCACTTGTTCTGGCCGACATCGGGAACCAGCCGAGTCGGACGCTTTACGGCGGAGCAGCCGTTGGCACTTAGAAAATATTCGTTAATCTTGAACGGACCTCCAGGGGAAGAGGCCGAATTTTCACTTGTTCTGGCCGACATCGGGAACCAGCCGAGTCGGACGCTTTACGGCGGAGCAGCCGTTGGCACTTTGAAAATATTCGTTAAACTTCAACTGACCTCCAGGGGAAGAGGCCGAGTTTCCACTTGTTCTGGCCGACATCGGGAACCAGCCGAGTCGGACACCTTACGGCGGAAGAGCCGATGGCACTTAGAAAATATTCGTTAAACTTGAACGGACCTCCAGGGGAAGAGGCCGAATTTTCGCTTGTTCAGGCCGACCGGAGGAACCGGCCGAGTCGGACACCTTACGGCGGAAGAGCCGATGGCACTTAGAAAATATTCGTTAAACTTGACAGGACCTCCAGGGGAAGAGGCCGAATTTTCGCTCGTTCAGGCCGACCGGAGGAACCGGCCGAGACGGACACCTTACGGCGGAAGAGCCGATGGCACTTAGAAAATATTCGTTAAACTTGACAGGACCTCCAGGGGAAGAGGCCGAATTTTCGCTCGTTCGGGCCGACCGGAGGAACCGGCCGGGTCGGACACCTTACGGCGGAAGAGCCGTTCGCACTTAGAAAATATTCGTTAAACTTGACAGGACCTCCAGGGGAAGAGGCCGAATTTTCGCTTGTTCAGGCCGACCGGAGGAACCGGCCGAGTCGGACACCTTACGGCGGAAGAGCCGATGGCACTTAGAAAATATTCGTTAAACTTGACAGGACCTCCAGGGGAAGAGGCCGAATTTTCGCTCGTTCAGGCCGACCGGAGGAACCGGCCGAGTCGGACACCTTACGGCGGAAGAGCCGATGGCACTTAGAAAATATTCGTTAAACTTGACAGGACCTCCAGGGGAAGAGGCCGAATTTTCGCTCGTTCAGGCCGACCGGAGGAACCGGCCGAGTCGGACACCTTACGGCGGAAGAGCCGATGGCACTTAGAAAATATTCGTTAAACTTGACAGGACCTCCAGGGGAAGAGGCCGAATTTTCGCTCGTTCAGGCCGACCGGAGGAACCGGCCGAGTCGGACACCTTACGGCGGAAGAGCCGATGGCACTTAGAAAATATTCGTTAAACTTGACAGGACCTCCAGGGGAAGAGGCCGAATTTTCGCTCGTTCAGGCCGACCGGAGGAACCGGCCGAGTCGGACACATTACGGCGGAAGAGCCGATGGCACTTAGAAAATATTCGCAGAAGTTGGCCGGACTTCCAGAGCGAGAGGCCGAATTGTCACATTATTTGGCCGACTAGGGGAACCGGCCGAGTCGGACACCTTACGGCGGAAGAGCCGATGGCACTTAGAAAATATTCGTTAAACTTGACAGGACCTCCAGGGGAAGAGGCCGAATTTTCGCTCGTTCAGGCCGACCGGAGGAACCAGCCGGGTCGGACACGTTACGGCGGAAGAGCCGTTCGCACTTAGAAAATATTCGTTAAACTTCACAGGACCTCCAGGGGAAGAGGCCGAATTTTCGCTCGTTCGGGCCGACCGGAGGAACCGGCCGGGTCGGACACGTTACGGCGCAACAGCCGTTGGCACTTTGAAAATATTCGCCAAAATGTTCCGGACCTCCAGGGGAAGAGGCCGAATTTTCGCTCGTTCGGGCCGACCGGAGGAACCAGCCGGGTCGGACACGTTACGGCGCAACAGCCGTTCGCACTTAGAAAATATTCGCCAAAGTCGTCCGGACCTCCAGGGGAAGAGGCCGAATTTTCGCTCGTTCGGGCCGACCGGAGGAACCAGCCGGGTCGGACACGTTACGGCGATACAGCCGTTGGCACTTTGAAAATATTCGCCAAAATGTTCCGGACCTCCAGGGGAAGAGGCCGAATTTTCGCTCGTTCGGGCCGACCGAAGGAACCAGCCGGGTAGGACACTTTACGGCGGAACGGCCGTTGGCACTTTGAAAATATTCGCCAAAATGTTCCGGACCTCCAGGGGAAGAGGCCGAATTTTCGCTCGTTCGGGCCGACCGGAGGAACCGGCCGGGTCGGACACGTTACGGCGCAACAGCCGTTGGCACTTTGAAAATATTCGCCAAAATGTTCCGGACCTCCAGGGGAAGAGGCCGAATTTTCGCTCGTTCGGGCCGACCGGAGGAACCAGCCGGGTCGGACACGTTACGGCGGAACAGCCGTTGGCACTTTGAAAATATTCGCCAAATGTTCCGGACCTCCAGGGGAAGAGGCCGAATTTTCGCTCGTTCGGGCCGACCGGGAGAACCAGCCGAGGCGGACACTTTACGGCGGTTGAGCCGTTGGCACTTAGAAATTATTCAGACTTCCATCAAACACACATCGGCCTTTTGCCGTCACTGCCCGGGATGGGCACCGTGGTAGCTCGGACAGTTCGTGTGACAGCTTCCGCTGGCACTTAGAAAATTTTTAAAATGAAAATAAACAGTTCTGCACATACGTGCCGACTATATTTTGCGAAAGGGGGGTAAAGTGATGAGTACACTAACTGGGGGGACCAAGTACATAAAGCCTACCCCTGGTACCTCAGAGAGGCCGAATTTTCGAATTCTGAGGCCGAGCTGGGGAACCAGACGAGGCGGACACTTTTCCGAGCGAGAGCCGATGGCACTTAGAAAATTTTCGGCTAAGTCGGCAGGACTTCCAGAGCGAGAGGCCGAATATTCGTCATCTGTGGCCGACCGGGGAACCAGCGAAGGCGGATAGGCGGTCACGGAGGTCCCGCCGGCTGGTCCGCGGGCCAATTTGGGTCCCGTAATTTAGCGGTCGCGGTCCGGAATCCACGCCGAGGGGGGAACCAGCGGAGGCGGATAGGCGGTCACGGAGGTCCCGCCGGCTGGTCCGCGGGCCAATTGGGGTCCCGTAAGTTAGCGGTCGCGGCCCGGAATTCGCGCCGGCCGGGGAACCAGCGCAGGCGGATAGGCGGTCACGGAGGTCCCGCCGGCTGGTCCGCGGGCCAATCGGGGTCCCGTAAGTTAGCGGTCGCGGCCCGGAATTCGCGCCGGCCGGGGAACCAGCGCAGGCGGATAGGCGGTCACGGAGGTCCCGCCGGCTGGTCCGCGGGCCAATCGGGGTCCCGTAAGTTAGCGGTCGCGGCCCGGAATTCGCGCCGGCCGGGGAACCAGCGCAGGCGGATAGGCGGTCACGGAGGTCCCGCCGGCTGGTCCGCGGGCCAATCGGGGTCCCGTAAGTTAGCGGTCGCGGCCCGGAATTCGCGCCGGCCCGCAGCCACCGCCAGGCGGATAGGCTGTCACGGAGGTCCCGCCGGCCGGTCCGCGGGGGGAACTGCGCCCTCTGGCGGACACGCCATTGTAAATGAATGGGGTTTGGCACTTAGTGCATTTTTCGCCGAAGCCGACGAGCGCTCCGGGCGAGGAGGCCGGATTCTCGCCATCCGTGGCCGGCCGGGGAACCGGCCAAGGCGGATAGGCGGTCACGGGGGTCCCGCCGGCTGGTCCGCGGGCCAATTGGGGTCCCGTAAGTTAGCGGTCGCGGCCCGGAATCCGCGCCGGCCAGCAGCCACCGGGAGGCGGGTAGGCTGTCACGGAGGTCCCGCCGGCTGGTCCGCGGGCCATTTAGGGTCCCGTAGGTGAGCGGTCGCGGCCCGGAATCCAGGCCGGCCAGGAGGCACCGCCAGGCGGATAGGCGGTCACGGAGGTCCCGCCAGCTGGTCCGCGGGCCATTTATGGTCCCGTAAGTTAGCGGTCGCGGCCCGGAATCCACGCCGGCCAGGAGGCACCGGCAGGCGGATGGGCTTTCACGGAGGTCCCGCCAGCTGGTCCGCGGGCCAATTAGGGTCCCGTAAGTTAGCGGTCGCGGCCCGGAATCCGCGCCGGCCAGCAGCCACCGCCAGGCGGGTAGGCTGTCACGGAGGTCCCGCCAGCTGGTCCGCGGGCCAATTAGGGTCCCGTAAGTTAGCGGTCGCGGCCCGGAATCCGCGCCGGCCAGCAGCCACCGCCAGGCGGGTAGGCTGTCACGGAGGTCCCGCCGGCCGGTCCGCGGGCCAATCAGGGTCCCGTAAGTGAGCGGTCGCGGCCCGGAATGCACGCCGGCCAGGAGGCACCGCCAGGCGGATAGGCGGTCACGGAGGTCCCGGCGGCCGGTCCGCTGGCCAATTACCTCCAGCCGAGCGGATATGAACTTTATTAGCACCTTCTACGAGATGGCGGAGCCTTATTCGACAACCAGCACCTCGGCTTAGCATTTTCCACGGCCCGCTGATCTTCCAGAAGACGTCCAGCCGGTTTCCTCCTCACATTTTAAGCCGGCCGAGGCTTCCGGCACCCCGGCTAAGCTTTCTCCACGGCCCGCTGAGCTTCCAGAAGACCTCCAGCCGGTTCTCCCGGTGCTTTCCTCCTCACGTTTTAAGCCGGCCGAGGCTTCCGGCACCCCGGCTGAGCTTTTTCCCACGTCCCGCTGAGTTTCCAGGGGACCTCCGGCCGGTTCTCCGCGCGCTTTCCTCCTCACTTTTAAGCCGGCCGAGGCTCCCGGCACCCCGGCCAAGCGTTTCCCACGGCCCGCTGAGCTTCCAGGGGACCTCCGGCCGGTTCTCCGCGCGCCCCCCTCCTAACTCGACGCCCGAGGAGGCTCCCGGCACCCCGGCTAAGCGATTTGAACGGCCCGCTGATCTCCCGGAGGTCGCAACGGGGAATTGCCTCCCTCTCGCGGACACGGCGCGTAAATGCACCGCCTCTCGCACTTGGCGCACACTCACTGGCATCGCTACGCCTCCCGTGGCACTTTAAGCGACCGGGACCACCGCGAGCGCGGGCGATGACTAAGAGGCTCCCCGGCCGGCCTCGCGGAGCTCCGACGCTCCCCCGCCGGACTTCCGGCGGCCGGCCGGAGCCTCGGCACGGCTGCCGCACTCCCTAATAACACCCCGCGGACCCCCGCGAGCCGAACGCTCGCTGCCGCGGGCGACCCCTGCCAAGGCGGACGCGTGACGGCGCGGGAGCCCTCGGCACTATATCACGGTCACGTATGTAGTCAAATCGTGTAAAATCACCGTTAGTTTATTCATAATATAGGTAATAATTAAATAAATATTAACATCGCGTATATTATTAATAAACACATGTATGTATTTATTTAATAATTAAATAAATATTAACATCGCGTATAATCATGCGCAATACTTCGTGGCCGACCGGGGAACCGGCGAAGGCGGACGCATCGCGGCGCGAGAGCCGTTGGCACTTTGGAAAAAAAATAAATAAATAAATAAATAATAATTCGCCGACCGGGCTCCGGGGGAAGAGGCCGGCTTTTCGCCGTTCGCGGCCGACCGGGGAACCGGCGAAGGCGGACGCGCTCTCTAACGAGCCCCGCCGGCCGGAGGAAGTGCGCCCTCTGGCGGACACGCCGTTGTAAATGAATGGGGTTTGGCACTTGGTGCATTTTTCGCCCAAGTCGAAGCGCGCTCCGGGCGAGGAGGCCGGATTCTCGCCACCCGTGGCCGGCCGGGGAACCGGCCAAGGCGGACGCGCTCTCTAACGAGCCCCGCCGGCCGGAGGAAGTGCGCCCTCTGGCGGACACGCCGTTGTAAATGAATGGGGTTTGGCACTTGGTGCATTTTTCGCCCAAGTCGAAGCGCGCTCCGGGCGAGGAGGCCGGATTCTCGCCACCCGTGGCCGGCCGGGGAACCGGCCAAGGCGGACGCGCTCTCTAACGAGCCCCGCCGGCCGGAGGAAGTGCGCCCTCTGGCGGACACGCCGTTGTAAATGAATGGGGTTTGGCACTTGGTGCATTTTTCGCCCAAGTCGAAGCGCGCTCCGGGCGAGGAGGCCGGATTCTCGCCACCCGTGGCCGGCCGGGGAACCGGCGAAGGCGGATAGGCTTTCACGGAGGATCCGCCGGCTGGTCCGCGGGCCGATTAGGGTCCCGCGAGTGAGCGGTGGCGGTCCGGAATCCAGGCCGGCCAGGAGGCACCGCCAGGCGGATAGGCTTTCACGGAGGTCCCGCCGGCTGGTCCGCGGGCCGATTAGGGTCCCGCGAGTGAGCGGTGGCGGTCCGGAATCCAGGCCGGCCCGGAGCCACCGCCAGGCGGATAGGCTTTCACGGAGGAGCCGCCGGCTGGTCCGCGGGCCGTTTAGGGTCCCGTAAGTTAGCGGTCGCGGTCCGGAATCCAGGCCGTCCAGGAGGCACCGCCAGGCGGATAGGCTTTCACGGAGGTCCCGCCGGCTGGTCCGCGGGCCGATTAGGGTCCCGCGAGTGAGCGGTGGCGGTCCGGAATCCAGGCCGGCCCGGAGCCACCGCCAGGCGGATAGGCTTTCACGGAGGAGCCGCCGGCTGGTCCGCGGGCCGTTTAGGGTCCCGTAAGTTAGCGGTCGCGGTCCGGAATCCAGGCCGTCCAGGAGGCACCGCCAGGCGGATAGGCTTTCACGGAGGACCCGCCGGCTGGTCCGCGGGCCGTTTAGGCTCCCGTAAGTTAGCGGTCGCGGTCCGGAATACAGGCCGTCCAGGAGGCACTGCCAGGCGGATACACTCTCTAACGAGCCCCGCCGGCTGGTCCGCCGGGGGAAGTGCGCCCTCTGGCGGACACGCCGTTGTAAATGAATGGGGTTTGGCACTTAGTGCATTTTTCGACCAGCGGCAACGCAGGCTGACGGGCGGCCGCTTCCACGGGCCGGCACTACTCTACGGAGGCGCTAGCCGCCTCCGGTGGGGGCCGTGTGATCTCGCTGGATGCCCGAGGACCTTCCGCCAGGCCCGGCCGCAGCTTTTGCGCGCGCCCGGTCCTATTATCTGGTGGAAGCTGGAGGCCGGGGCTCGGCAGCTCGCTGCCCGGGGACCTTCCGCGAGGCCCGGCCGCAGCTTTTACGCACGGCCGCTGCTATTCTCCGGCTCCGGCTTCGTCCCGGAGGGTGCTTGGGGAACGGCGGCGCACACCGCGAACGGCCGGTGGCGGTCGGCCGGTGGCGGTCGGCTGGTGGCGGTCGGCTGGTGGCGGTCGGGGATGGCGCTTGGGGATGGTGGCTGTCGCCTTGTGGCGGTCGGCTGGTGGCGGTCGGGGGTGGCGCTTGGGGATGGTGGCTGTCGCCTTGTGGCGGTCGGCTGGTGGCGGTCGGCTGGTGGCGGTCGGCTGGTGGCGGTCGGGTGGTGGCGGTCGGGGATGGCGCTTGGGGATGGTGGCTGTCGCCTTGTGGCGGTCGGCTGGTGGCGGTCGGCTGGTGGCGGTCGGGGGTGGCGCTTGGGGATGGTGGCTGTCGCCTTGTGGCGGTCGGCTGGTGGCGGTCGGCTGGTGGCGGTCGGGGGTGGCGCTTGGGGATGGTGGCTGTCGCCTTGTGGCGGTCGGCTGGTGGCGGTCGGGGATGGCGCTTGGGGATGGTGGCTGTCGCCTTGTGGCGGTCGGCTGGTGGC
>NW_026061234.1:32500-35000 GCF_024217435.2 Syngnathus scovelli
GATAACATCGTTACGGAACTGGTCCACGCCCACACCCTGGACGCGCAAGGCCTCCCAAGCCAGATTTTCGGCATGCCGCCAGTTCGGGAAAACCGGCATGCTCACAACAACATCCGGGACGGCGCCCCCTGTGCCAATCCTTGGCACTCCGCCCGGATCTCCGCCCGCAGTGGTCCACAGTTTCAACCAGGCAGGTTTTTGCACCGCCTCAATAGCCAGAGATCTTAACCACCAATCCGAGGACCAACAGAGTTTCCAGGTACGCCTAACCTGTGTTCTGGGAACAGTAACGGACAGCTTAGCGAGGCCCAGCCCGCCATCGCGGGCACGTGAGTAGATGATCCCCCCCGCCGTGGACGGGTCGAGGCGTAACCACCTTTTCACAGCCATCCGCACCTTCCCGTCGAGCCACTTGAGCTTGGTCACCGGCACCATACCTACGTCGGCCCTGAAAGCAACCTTCGGGAGTAAGAATGAGTTGCACAACATGACTTTCTGTGACGGCTTAAGCGCCGCCTCTGAGATCCTTCCAAGCCATGCGTCCACCTGTTCCTCTAGACCCCGAGACACAATTCCCTGCCACGGCACTATATCAGCTCCCAGGTAACGTACACATTCACTCGAACTGACTATGTGTAACTGCTGCCCACATAGCGTCCAAGCTACACTGCTGTCACCCTTTGAACCCATCCAGATACCATGGCACTTCCGAGGCTGGACAGCCAGTCCCGAAAGCCGGCAAAAGTCCTCGAGAATCTCCAAATTCTTCCTCATTCCCTCCTCCGAGCTACTTAACAGGACTAGATCGTCAGCAAATGCTAGTGTGGCGATTCGGCGGTCGCCCCAAACGTAGTGGCCCCCTTTGCGTTCGAGGCTATGGATGAGAGGGTCCATAGCAAGGTTGAAGAGCAGTGGGGACATTGGGTCGCCTTGCTTCACACCAACCTTGAGGGCAATGGGTTCGGAGTAGGCGTCTCCGCAACCCACCCTGGTCGAGCAGCCTACATAAGAGTTACGGATTAACTCTATCACACGTCTATCCACGCCCAAGTTTCCCAATACATACAGGACATGATCATGAGAAACCGAGTCGAAGGCCTTCGCAAAGTCAATGAACACGACCGCCAGTGGCACGCCGTCCGACCTCGAGCGCCCCATGATCCGGTGAAGGATCATGAGGTTTTCCGCGCAACCACTCGCGCCGGCGACGAAACCACGCTGCCGGGGGCTAACAGGACAGGCTCGAGTCAGCCTCATCGCTATTATCCGTCCAAACAACCTCAACACGACTGACCCTATAGTCACAGGCCGCCAGCCCGATACAGTACCCAGCTCGGTAGGGTCAGTTGATTTGGGTAACAATCGTGTCTTGCACTCCTTGAAGGCCTGGGGAACAACTCCACGCACCATCCATGTCGTAAACAGCCTCGCCAGATTCCGGCCGTCCGGGTCCCAGTCAAGAAGAGCCTGCTTCCTGATCCCATCTGGTCCCGGCGCCGATCGCTTGCCCAACTTAGCCAGGTTTGACACCACTTCCGGCCCCAGGATTGGGTGATAGAATGGTTCATTATCGGCGGTCAGTCTCACCGCGAAGCCAGGCAGTCCATGAAACGGTCTAACCGTTTCCCATTTCTCCTTAAAATGTTCATACACTGGCTTAATCGGCAATTCACACCTTAGGGGCGTCAGACCATCTAAGATCCGCCGTGCCAGCCCCTTCCTCGCCGCAGAATAGCCGCGTTGTTGATGATAAAACACATTCCTCTTGTGAGCGAGCCGCCTCGCCCACCCTTTCAAAGCCTGTCCTCGACGCCGAGACCCCGCCGACGTTTTTGGCCACACTACCATTCCACCCAGAGCTTTCATGAGATCAGAAGCAGAAGACTCGATCAGTTTAGGCTCCTGACCTGCTTCCCTAACTAAGCCGGCAGTGGCCCGATGCTCCTCATCCCCCGCCTGTAGTACTTCCAAGACTCTATTCTCCACCATGTCTGGAAGCGACGAGGGTAAGGTCCATTTCTGGGGCAACGCCCTGGAGACCGGGGCGCGCCGACGCACACCGGACGCACTGCCTGCCGTACCGCCGCACAGGGAACTCCACTTCCTCTTCACCTGTTCTTTGGTCTTGCCCGTATCCAACACCCGGGCTACAACCGCATATTTCCATCCGTGACTTCCATACTTCTTCATGAGTTTCTTGAGGTTCTTGACCTCCATTTCACTCCATTCATCCTCTCCCATCCTGACTCTCTTGCCATGGCTCCGGTCCTTCGAGGCCCCAAACCACACCTCCGCATGGGCGTGCCGCATATGCTGAGACACTCCAACAGCCGTCCGAAAACGACGCCCACAGTGATCGCAAGCGACCCCTTAGACTCCACCCACCCCGCACACACTCCGGCATTTCGGAACATGACACTGAATGGAATGGCTGTTTTCACTGCGCCTTTCGCACATGCCACACACGTACACGACAGACGTACCCGCATGCCGGGAGGCA
>NW_026061234.1:45000-54279 GCF_024217435.2 Syngnathus scovelli
GGGTCATGGGCGCATGTCGGTCAGGTTATAAGAGTGTTTTTTTCGCTCCGGGCTAGAGCCGGGTGAGGTCGTCTCGAACCACGTGCCTGAAGGCCGCCTCGCGCCGGATTCGGCCCCGCTCATTCGTCGGAGTGACCGCCCGACGCGGGCATCGCTAGATTAGCCGTGGCCCCGATCCTTCCCCATCGACAGCCTTTCGCCCCCTTCGCTCCGGCCTCTGAGGCGGCCGGTACCCCTTTCTTGGATGAGACAGAACCCTTGACGGGCCGTTCGCAGATTTTTGCCCGGGCTTTGTTTACCGAGGCGGCCGGTACCTCCGTCTGCCTTGGATGGACCGCATCCGCAGATTTTCGTCCGGCCTTAGCTTAAGGAGACGGCCGTTGCCTCCGATCCTCCGGGCTAGAGCCGGGTGAGGTCGTCTCGAACCACGTGCCTGAAGGCCGCCTCGCGCCGGATTCGGCCCCGCTCATTCGTCGGAGTGACCGCCCGACGCGGGCATCGCTAGATTAGCCGTGGCCCCGATCCTTCCCCATCGACAGCCTTTCGCCCCCTTCGCTCCGGCCTCTGAGGCGGCCGGTACCCCTTTCTTGGATGAGACAGAACCCTTGACGGGCCGTTCGCAGATTTTTGCCCGGCCTGTGTTTAAGGAGGCGGCCGGTACCTCCCTCCTTGGATGACCAACAACCCTTGACCGGCCATTCGCAGATTTTTGCCCGGCCTGTGTTTAAGGAGGCGGCCGGTACCTCCCTCCTTGGATGACCTTCTACCCTTGACGGGCCATTCGCAGATTTTTGCCCGGCCTGTGTTTAAGGAGGCGGCCGGTACCTCCCTCCTTGGATGACCTTCTACCCTTGACGGGCCATTCGCAGATTTTTGCCCGGCCTGTGTTTAAGGAGGCGGCCGGTACCTCCCTCCTTGGATGACCTTCTACCCTTGACGGGCCATTCGCAGATTTTTGCCCGGCCTGTGTTTAAGGAGGCGGCCGGTACCTCCCTCCTTGGATGACCTTCTACCCTTGACGGGCCATTCGCAGATTTTTGCCCGGCCTGTGTTTAAGGAGGCGGCCGGTACCTCCCTCCTTGGATGACCCACTACCCTTGACGGGCCCATTCGCAGATTTTTGCCCGGCCTGTGTTTAGGGAGGCGACCGGTCCTCCGTAGCTTGATCGGATTTCCCTTCCGGCCTGTGTTTAAGGAGGCGGCCGGTCCTCCGTAGCTTGATCGGATTTCCCTTCCAGCCTGTGTTTAAGGAGGCGGCTGGTCCTCCCCGGTCGGTTGCCAAGCGACCGGGACCCGCAAGTGGGCAGGAACCGTCCACCCAACGCCGGCGAGCCGGGGCCGGTGGGGGCCCTACCAAGGCGGGTCTAACTTCAGGCGGTGCAAACGGGGGAGGGGGGTAAGGACGGCTGCCGGGAGCAGACAGCCGTCCCCGGGAGGGGGTAGTAGCTTCGCGGCGGCCGCCGGGAGCAGACGGCCGTCCGCGCATTCTGCCAATGCCTGTAGGACTTTGAATATTTCACAGCCGTGCTGTGGCACTTAGAAAGTTTTTCAGAGACGTGGCACTTAGAAAGTTTTTTCAGAGATGTGGCACTTAGAAAGTTTTTCAGAGATGTGGCACTTAGAAAGTTTTTGAGAGATGTGGCACTTAGAAATTTTTTGAGAGATGTGGCACTTTGAAAATTTTTGAGAAATGTGGCACTTAGAAAATTTTCTCTCTCTCTCTGGAAGTGCCGTGCCTTCTTCAGTTCTGCTATCCGAGCAGGGGACGCTTGCTGGCGGCCGTTACCAGCGCTCGGACCAGGCCCAATTGATTTGCATGGAAAACAATTGCGTCCCCCATGCTCGTTCTGACTATATTTTGCGAAAGGGGGGTAAAGTGATGAGTACACTAAGTGGGGGGACCAACCCATGTACTCTAGAAAAAGTACATGGGTTGACAAAAGACCAGTTCGTACTGCACCCCTGGTACCCAAACCCCTGGTACCTTTAGGCACTTAGAAAAATTTCGCCCAAATTTGGAGGTCGCTCCAGGGGAAGAGGCCGAATTTTCGCCTATTACGGCCGACCGCGGGAACCAGCCGAGGCGGACGCTTTTCGGCGCAAGAGCCGTTGGCACTTAGAAAATATTCGCTAAACTTCAAAGGACCTCCAGGGGAAGAGGCCGAATTGTCACTTTTTCTGGCCGACATCGGGAACCAGCCGAGTCGGACTCTTTACGGCGGAGCAGCCGTTGGCACTTAGAAAATATTCGCCAAACTCGGCCGGACTTCCAGGGGAAGAGGCCGAATTGTCACTTGTTCTGCCCGACATCGGGAACCAGCCGAGTCGGACACTTTAAGGCGGAGCAGCCGTTGGCACTTAGAAAATATTCGCCAAACTTGAACGGACCTCCAGGGGAAGAGGCCGAATTTTCACCTGTTCTGGCCGACATCGGGAACCAGCCGAGTCGGACTCTTTAAGGCGGAGCAGCCGTTGGCACTTAGAAAATATTCGTTAAACTTGAAAGGACCTCCAGGGGAAGAGGCCGAATTGTCACTTGTTCTGGCCGACATCGGGAACCAGCCGAGTCGGACGCTTTAAGGCGGAGCAGCCGTTGGCACTTAGAAAATATTCGTTAAACTTGAAAAGACCTCCAGGGGAAGAGGCCGAATTGTCACTTGTTCTGGCCGACATCGGGAACCAGCCGAGTCGGGCCCTTTAAGGCTGAGCAGCCGTTGGCACTTAGGAAATATTTGCCTTAACTCGGCCGGACTTCCAGGGGAAGAGGCCGGATTTTCACTTGTTCTGGCCGACATCGGGAACCAGCCGAGTCGGACGCTTTAAGGCGGAGCAGCCGTTGGCACTTAGAAAATATTCCCCAAACTTGAACGGACCTCCAGGGGAAGAGGCCGAATTTTCACTTGTTCTGGCCGACATCGGGAACCAGCCGAGTCGGACTCTTTACGGCGGAACAGCCGTTGGCACTTGGGAAATATTCGCCGAACTCGGCCGGACTTCCAGGGGAAGAGGCCAATTTTTCACTTGTTCTGGACGACATCGGGAACCAGCCGAGTCGGACCCTTTACGGCGGAACAGCCGTTGGCACTTAGGAAATATTTGCCTTAACTCGGCCGGACTTCCAGGGGAAGAGGCCGGATTTTCACTTGTTCTGGCCGACATCGGGAACCAGCCCAGTCGGACTCTTTACGGCGGAGCAGCCGTTGGCACTTAGGAACTATTCGCCGAACTCGGCCGGACTTCCAGGGGAAGAGGCCGATTTTTCACTTGTTCTGGCCGACATCGGGAACCAGCCGAGTCGGACCCTTTACGGCGGAACAGCCGTTGGCACTTAGGAAATATTTGCCTTAACTCGGCCGGACTTCCAGGGGAAGAGGCCGGATTTTCACTTGTTCTGGCCGACATCGGGAACCAGCCGAGTCGGACCCTTTACGGCGGAACAGCCGTTGGCACTTGGGAAATATTTGCCTTAACTCGGCCGGACTTCCAGGGGAAGAGGCCGGATTTTCACTTGTTCTGGCCGACATCGGGAACCAGCCGAGTCGGACACTTTACGGCTGAGCAGCCGTTGGCACTTAGGAAATATTTGCCTTAACTCGGCCGGACTTCCAGGGGAAGAGGCCGGATTTTCACTTGTTCTGGCCGACATCGGGAACCAGCCGAGTCGGACACTTTAAGGCTGAGCAGCCGTTGGCACTTAGGAAATATTTGCCTTAACTCGGCCGGACTTCCAGGGGAAGAGGCCGGATTTTCACTTGTTCTGGCCGACATCGGGAACCAGCCGAGTCGGACACTTTAAGGCTGAGCAGCCGTTGGCACTTAGGAAATATTTGCCTTAACTCGGCCGGACTTCCAGGGGAAGAGGCCGGATTTTCACTTGTTCTGGCCGACATCGGGAACCAGCCGAGTCGGACACTTTAAGGCTGAGCAGCCGTTGGCACTTAGGAAATATTTGCCTTAACTCGGCCGGACTTCCAGGGGAAGAGGCCGATTTTTCACTTGTTCTGGCCGACATCGGGAACCAGCCGAGTCGGACGCTTTACGGCGGAGCAGCCGTTGGCACTTAGGAAATATTCGTTAATCTTGAACGGACCTCCAGGGGAAGAGGCCGAATTTTCACTTGTTCTGGCCGACATCGGGAACCAGCCGAGTCGGACGCTTTACGGCGGAGCAGCCGTTGGCACTTAGGAAATATTCGTTAATCTTGAACGGACCTCCAGGGGAAGAGGCCGAATTTTCACTTGTTCTGGCCGACATCGGGAACCAGCCGAGTCGGACACTTTACGGCGGAGCAGCCGTTGGCACTTAGGAAATATTCGCCAAAATGTTCCGGACCTCCAGGGGAAGAGGCCAAATTTTCACTTGTTCTGGCCGACCGGGTGAACCGGCCGAGGCGGACACTTTACGGCGGAGCAGCCGTTGGCACTTAGGAAATATTCGCCAAAATGTTCCGGACCTCCAGGGGAAGAGGCCGAATTTTCACTTGTTCTGGCCGACCAAGGGAACCAGCCGAGGCGGACACTTTACGGCGGAGCAGCCGTTGGCACTTAGAAATTATTCAGACTTCCATAAACACACATCGGCCTTTTGCCGTCACTGCCCGGGATGGGCACCGTGGTAGCTCGGACAGTTCGTGTGACAGCTTCCGCTGGCACTTAGACAATTTTTAAAATGAAAATAAACAGTTCTGCACATACGTGCCGACTATATTTTGCGAAAGGGGGGTAAAGTGATGAGTACACTAAGTGGGGGGACCAAGTACATAAAGCCCACCCCTGGTACCTCAGAGAGGCCGAATTGACACATTTTGTGTCCGACCGCGGGAACCAGCCGAGGCGGACGCTTTTCGGCGCAAGAGCCGTTGGCACTTAGAAAATATTCGTTAATCTTGAACGGACCTCCAGGGGAAGAGGCCGAATTTTCACTTGTTCTGGCCGACATCAGGAACCAGCCCAGGCGGACGCTTTTCGGCGCAAGAGCCGTTGGCACTTAGAAGATATTCGTTAATCTTGAACGGACCTCCAGGGGAAGAGGCCGAATGTTCACTTGTTCTGGCCGACATCGGGAACCAGCCGAGTCGGACGCTTTACGGCGGAGCAGCCGTTGGCACTTAGAAAATATTCGTTAATCTTGAACGGACCTCCAGGGGAAGAGGCCGAATTTTCACTTGTTCTGGCCGACATCGGGAACCAGCCGAGTCGGACGCTTTACGGCGGAGCAGCCGTTGGCACTTTGAAAATATTCGTTAAACTTCAACTGACCTCCAGGGGAAGAGGCCGAGTTTCCACTTGTTCTGGCCGACATCGGGAACCAGCCGAGTCGGACACCTTACGGCGGAAGAGCCGATGGCACTTAGAAAATATTCGTTAAACTTGAACGGACCTCCAGGGGAAGAGGCCGAATTTTCGCTTGTTCAGGCCGACCGGAGGAACCGGCCGAGTCGGACACCTTACGGCGGAAGAGCCGATGGCACTTAGAAAATATTCGTTAAACTTGACAGGACCTCCAGGGGAAGAGGCCGAATTTTCGCTCGTTCAGGCCGACCGGAGGAACCGGCCGAGACGGACACCTTACGGCGGAAGAGCCGATGGCACTTAGAAAATATTCGTTAAACTTGACAGGACCTCCAGGGGAAGAGGCCGAATTTTCGCTCGTTCGGGCCGACCGGAGGAACCGGCCGGGTCGGACACCTTACGGCGGAAGAGCCGTTCGCACTTAGAAAATATTCGTTAAACTTGACAGGACCTCCAGGGGAAGAGGCCGAATTTTCGCTTGTTCAGGCCGACCGGAGGAACCGGCCGAGTCGGACACCTTACGGCGGAAGAGCCGATGGCACTTAGAAAATATTCGTTAAACTTGACAGGACCTCCAGGGGAAGAGGCCGAATTTTCGCTCGTTCAGGCCGACCGGAGGAACCGGCCGAGTCGGACACCTTACGGCGGAAGAGCCGATGGCACTTAGAAAATATTCGTTAAACTTGACAGGACCTCCAGGGGAAGAGGCCGAATTTTCGCTCGTTCAGGCCGACCGGAGGAACCGGCCGAGTCGGACACCTTACGGCGGAAGAGCCGATGGCACTTAGAAAATATTCGTTAAACTTGACAGGACCTCCAGGGGAAGAGGCCGAATTTTCGCTCGTTCAGGCCGACCGGAGGAACCGGCCGAGTCGGACACCTTACGGCGGAAGAGCCGATGGCACTTAGAAAATATTCGTTAAACTTGACAGGACCTCCAGGGGAAGAGGCCGAATTTTCGCTCGTTCAGGCCGACCGGAGGAACCGGCCGAGTCGGACACATTACGGCGGAAGAGCCGATGGCACTTAGAAAATATTCGCAGAAGTTGGCCGGACTTCCAGAGCGAGAGGCCGAATTGTCACATTATTTGGCCGACTAGGGGAACCGGCCGAGTCGGACACCTTACGGCGGAAGAGCCGATGGCACTTAGAAAATATTCGTTAAACTTGACAGGACCTCCAGGGGAAGAGGCCGAATTTTCGCTCGTTCAGGCCGACCGGAGGAACCAGCCGGGTCGGACACGTTACGGCGGAAGAGCCGTTCGCACTTAGAAAATATTCGTTAAACTTCACAGGACCTCCAGGGGAAGAGGCCGAATTTTCGCTCGTTCGGGCCGACCGGAGGAACCGGCCGGGTCGGACACGTTACGGCGCAACAGCCGTTGGCACTTTGAAAATATTCGCCAAAATGTTCCGGACCTCCAGGGGAAGAGGCCGAATTTTCGCTCGTTCGGGCCGACCGGAGGAACCAGCCGGGTCGGACACGTTACGGCGCAACAGCCGTTCGCACTTAGAAAATATTCGCCAAAGTCGTCCGGACCTCCAGGGGAAGAGGCCGAATTTTCGCTCGTTCGGGCCGACCGGAGGAACCAGCCGGGTCGGACACGTTACGGCGATACAGCCGTTGGCACTTTGAAAATATTCGCCAAAATGTTCCGGACCTCCAGGGGAAGAGGCCGAATTTTCGCTCGTTCGGGCCGACCGAAGGAACCAGCCGGGTAGGACACTTTACGGCGGAACGGCCGTTGGCACTTTGAAAATATTCGCCAAAATGTTCCGGACCTCCAGGGGAAGAGGCCGAATTTTCGCTCGTTCGGGCCGACCGGAGGAACCGGCCGGGTCGGACACGTTACGGCGCAACAGCCGTTGGCACTTTGAAAATATTCGCCAAAATGTTCCGGACCTCCAGGGGAAGAGGCCGAATTTTCGCTCGTTCGGGCCGACCGGAGGAACCAGCCGGGTCGGACACGTTACGGCGGAACAGCCGTTGGCACTTTGAAAATATTCGCCAAATGTTCCGGACCTCCAGGGGAAGAGGCCGAATTTTCGCTCGTTCGGGCCGACCGGGAGAACCAGCCGAGGCGGACACTTTACGGCGGTTGAGCCGTTGGCACTTAGAAATTATTCAGACTTCCATCAAACACACATCGGCCTTTTGCCGTCACTGCCCGGATGGGCACCGTGGTAGCTCGGACAGTTCGTGTGACAGCTTCCGCTGGCACTTAGAAAATTTTTAAAATGAAAATAAACAGTTCTGCACATACGTGCCGACTATATTTTGCGAAAGGGGGGTAAAGTGATGAGTACACTAACTGGGGGGACCAAGTACATAAAGCCTACCCCTGGTACCTCAGAGAGGCCGAATTTTCGAATTCTGAGGCCGAGCTGGGGAACCAGACGAGGCGGACACTTTTCCGAGCGAGAGCCGATGGCACTTAGAAAATTTTCGGCTAAGTCGGCAGGACTTCCAGAGCGAGAGGCCGAATATTCGTCATCTGTGGCCGACCGGGGAACCAGCGAAGGCGGATAGGCGGTCACGGAGGTCCCGCCGGCTGGTCCGCGGGCCAATTTGGGTCCCGTAATTTAGCGGTCGCGGTCCGGAATCCACGCCGAGGGGGGAACCAGCGGAGGCGGATAGGCGGTCACGGAGGTCCCGCCGGCTGGTCCGCGGGCCAATTGGGGTCCCGTAAGTTAGCGGTCGCGGCCCGGAATTCGCGCCGGCCGGGGAACCAGCGCAGGCGGATAGGCGGTCACGGAGGTCCCGCCGGCTGGTCCGCGGGCCAATCGGGGTCCCGTAAGTTAGCGGTCGCGGCCCGGAATTCGCGCCGGCCGGGGAACCAGCGCAGGCGGATAGGCGGTCACGGAGGTCCCGCCGGCTGGTCCGCGGGCCAATCGGGGTCCCGTAAGTTAGCGGTCGCGGCCCGGAATTCGCGCCGGCCGGGGAACCAGCGCAGGCGGATAGGCGGTCACGGAGGTCCCGCCGGCTGGTCCGCGGGCCAATCGGGGTCCCGTAAGTTAGCGGTCGCGGCCCGGAATTCGCGCCGGCCCGCAGCCACCGCCAGGCGGATAGGCTGTCACGGAGGTCCCGCCGGCCGGTCCGCGGGGGGAACTGCGCCCTCTGGCGGACACGCCATTGTAAATGAATGGGGTTTGGCACTTAGTGCATTTTTCGCCGAAGCCGACGAGCGCTCCGGGCGAGGAGGCCGGATTCTCGCCATCCGTGGCCGGCCGGGGAACCGGCCAAGGCGGATAGGCGGTCACGGGGGTCCCGCCGGCTGGTCCGCGGGCCAATTGGGGTCCCGTAAGTTAGCGGTCGCGGCCCGGAATCCGCGCCGGCCAGCAGCCACCGGGAGGCGGGTAGGCTGTCACGGAGGTCCCGCCGGCTGGTCCGCGGGCCATTTAGGGTCCCGTAGGTGAGCGGTCGCGGCCCGGAATCCAGGCCGGCCAGGAGGCACCGCCAGGCGGATAGGCGGTCACGGAGGTCCCGCCAGCTGGTCCGCGGGCCATTTATGGTCCCGTAAGTTAGCGGTCGCGGCCCGGAATCCACGCCGGCCAGGAGGCACCGGCAGGCGGATGGGCTTTCACGGAGGTCCCGCCAGCTGGTCCGCGGGCCAATTAGGGTCCCGTAAGTTAGCGGTCGCGGCCCGGAATCCGCGCCGGCCAGCAGCCACCGCCAGGCGGGTAGGCTGTCACGGAGGTCCCGCCAGCTGGTCCGCGGGCCAATTAGGGTCCCGTAAGTTAGCGGTCGCGGCCCGGAATCCGCGCCGGCCAGCAGCCACCGCCAGGCGGGTAGGCTGTCACGGAGGTCCCGCCGGCCGGTCCGCGGGCCAATCAGGGTCCCGTAAGTGAGCGGTCGCGGCCCGGAATGCACGCCGGCCAGGAGGCACCGCCAGGCGATAGGCGGTCACGGAGGTCCCGGCGGCCGGTCCGCTGGCCAATTACCTCCAGCCGAGCGGATATGAACTTTATTAGCACCTTCTACGAGATG